>NC_056738.1:578128932-578206432 GCF_019279795.1 Protopterus annectens | reverse complement strand
TGCCAGCATTGAGCCCTGAGGGACACCACTGCCACTTTCTTACTTTCTGCTGAGGCACCTACAACTCCCACTATATGGGTTCTGTCTTTCAGGCTGTTTGCTATCCATCTTTCCCATATGCAGATCATTTAACTTGTTATGACGCCATCATAGCTAAAGCATCCACATAATCAGAGTGGGATGCGTAGTATCGCACCCAAGTGGATCAGAAAAGCAGCAAACAGAGATGTTCCTTGATTCCAGACTCAGGAAGATAATTTAGTTTCTTCAGAGTCTATGAAAGACCTCTCAGCTGCCCCTATTTTGGAGGAATGTTCCTGTTTTTAGGTCTGATTTACCCCGCACCATGATGTTCCTGTTTTGGATGTATGTCCCTATTTTTAGGCTTGAATTACTCTTCACACAATTTTCTGAATCCTCCTCATCACTCATGACATTTGAAGGTCTAGTACATAGAAAACCAAACTACATGACTAATATACTCCTGGTACCAAGTGGTTCAGCGGCAGCGCTGTTGCCTCACAGCAAGAGGTTCTCCCATTCGATTCGCTGCTGGAGCGCCTTCTGTGTGGAGTCTGCATGTCCTCCCCACAGTCGAGTGGCGTTCGAAAGACATAAGTGAATGGGCGTGCCTTCGTTGAAGGTTGGGTGTCAAGCTGGCACTTCAGCACTGTGAAAATCTACTGCCAATCATTAGCAGACCGGAGTTCCGCTGTGGCAACCCCTAACCGAGAAAAGCCAAAGGAACAACAACCAATAATTTAAAGAAAGAGGAGAAATATCTTACAGCTCCCTTTTCCTATCTATCCCAGAGACTGCCGCTTTTCTGGAACAAGTTTCCAATTCATGTGAAATGGAGCACCTCCCTGACCCTCTTCAAATGCAACCTGGAACAACAAATGGTTGACCGTAAATTCACTTCTTGGGTGGTGCCCATGTCCCTCCTGGACAGAGAAGTTCGGTATTAACTACCATAGCCCTTATCTCTGCGAAGTGCGAACTTCACTCACCTAACCACCAACAATAGGAGCAACTCGGGATAAATATGGCTAGGCATGTAAAGGCTCTAGGGCGGTTAGCCTAGTAAACATCTATGAACCTATGAACCTATAGATTTTACAGTCTTTTTGATAACTTGCTTTAATTTTTCCATCATTTTTGTCACTCTGTTTTTAAAACATGTTTCTGACTAGCATCTCCACATTCCTATTGCAAGCAGGAAGAGTTACTTGCTATTTGGTAAAAAAATGTGTTAATTTAGATGTTGATATTTTTAACTTGTTCCTACTTTTCAAGGCCCTTTATTCCTATTTGCAATGTCTGCTGGTTGAGAGGGATGGTCTATGTAACCTGGCATGCACAGGAAAAGGGCAAATGAGGGACATCAGAGTGATCTAAACCCCAACATGACAAATGTGTAACACCTTCTTACCTCATCTATTCAAAGGTCTAAACATTTTGTGCAGTGGAAGTGAGGCAAAATGTTATGTATGAAATTGATGCTGGACCAAAAAGATAATGCAAGAGTCATCCCTGGACTATTTGGTGAAATTAGCTGCACACTAAATCACTTCCACTTTTTTTTTGGGGGGGGGGGTGGAATAGAATTACTGTGCCTCCAGGCTACTCTTATAGTATATCTGAGGAGCTCAAAGGAGAGATGACCCAGAGCTCCTCGGGCAAGGAGGAAGTCTGATGTGCTCCTCAGCTGTCTGATCATCAGCAAAGAAATGGGCATCTAGAGGGGAAGAGAAAGGGGCATGTGGACATACTGTCCACATCTCTAAAACAGAGGACTTTAAATCCTGTTACTCCGAACAGGAACCTGCAAATTATGGAGAACTGCCACCCTATCTACCTATGGGCATGAGCCCATGCAAGGATGAACATGTGACAGACCAACTCTGGGTGTTGGGAGATTGGAAACTGCTGCTGAAGTATGCACCAGTCTAATAAATTGCAATATGGCAACAGACATGCCAGTTTCAGACTTAACTCTCTAAAGGAAAGAGTGAAAAAAAGCATTTCCTGTACCATTGATAGGATGGGAGGGTCCTCTGCCCATTAACATGAATGGGGCTGGAGCACTGGGTGAAAGATGAGGCACTGGCATTTCAGGCAATGCCTGCAGATGGCAGCAAGGAGATGTCACAGGCCTGCAGAGATCTTGGCAAAGGCACTGTCACTTCATGTTTCCACAACTGCACTCCTCACTTGTAAGAAACAGGTGCACCACATGCCAAACATATGTATACCCTTGAGGGCTTTATCTGTGAGCCCTGATAAGCAGACTTTGATAAAGCATCCTCACTCTGTGCCACCTAGACCTGCTAGGCCAGTGGGAAAGCCTGGGAAAAACAGTCCTTACTGCATCCATCAAAGAAGCATAGTCAGTGAGACTTGAGACAGCTCCCCATCTGCAGCCAATTGTAGGGAAGCTTCAGTCATCCAAAAGAAGGCAGTGATGAAAGCTGTGGCCCACCACTTATGTTCATTGCTGTCCACGACAGTGGAAAACGGATGTGAACTTAATCCCTCTCTTGTTTAGGGGGAACTAGAGACATACAGGGGACATGAGGTTACCTGAGGAGCATGTTTATCTCCTAATAGTGTGAGTACTATATGCTCTATGTATGCTTTGCATTCTCAAGGTACAATGGCATCAACGTAGGATTGTGCTTGGCAGCTAATCTCTGTACTGGGCACTCTTAACCATTACCGTTTTCGGAGACATAAGGCACGCCTGGAGTTTCTTTCTTTTACAGTTCTTACTGACTGTCTTTAAATGTTCTTCCCCAAGGCATTATCAACACTGCCTGTTTGGGTCTTGGCTCTTGATCAGGGGATCAGGGTAGAAAACACTTTGAGGATCATACTTCCTAGGCATCAAATGTGGAACCTCTTTACAATAAATGTCAAGAGATCTGGGCTGCGTATGTAGTAGATCAGAAATGAAAGGTACAGCAGCATGTAATGTACAAATCAGTATATCACACAAGGTTCAGTTATCCATAAAGTAGTTTGGTGCCATATTGTCCTTCCTGCATGGACAGTTGCATGTCAATAAATGAAATGAAGTCAGCCAGCACTGACTTGTCTGTGCTGTGCCATCAAGTCTGAGATAAGGGTAATTCAGAAGGAACCCAAACTTTGCAGTGTTCATGCTCCCTTACTGTTGTATGTGAAGTTATAGCTTGTGCTGGCTGGATCTGTGTGTGTTCCTGGGTGCTGAAGCTGAAGAACAGCAGAAGAAGTGATGACGAAGGACTCTTGGCAGACAGTCTGAATAAACCAAAACCCCATAGAGTGGAATTCTCATCTCCCTCCTGCTACTCATAACCTTTTCTTATGCATCCCACATCGATGGCCTTCCTCATTTTCCTGGCACAGTGCTGTGTCTTTTTTTTCTAATACAGTTTCTCACAGACAAGTCTTCCTGTATACCTATAAATAGGTGTCCTCATCCTTTTCTACTGTATTACTGCAGTCCAGTTATACAAGGCTGCTTTTTTTTTCTCGCACAGTGCCTTAGCTACCAATAAAAGATCACTTTTCAGATTTTTCAGATCTTGCACACAATTTACCTATGTACTTACGCATGTATTTATTTATTCAATTGTTCAGTGTTATTTTATTTCTCACTAACGAAGTTAGGTAGATCCAATAAACCAAAGTTTCCTTTGCGGGGAGACCCAAGGAGAAAAGTTCCACAATGCAAACTAAGGGAAAGTTTATTGCAGTAGCTAGTCAACTGAAGTAGCATGTTCTACTCATGTGTTTGCTTGGTTGTTGGTTAGTGGGGTAATGGACTGATCACAAAAGACCCCTTTCAACCACAGTACTGAATACAAACAGAATAATTAATGGTGGGACACAAATCAGTAGAATGCAAAGTTAGAAAGGAGCACACAAACAGAAATTGTCAAAATTTGGCAATATATAAATATGTGCAAATTCCATGCAGAAGACATATATATACAATAGTGAAAAACAAAAGTGCAAAAGAGATAAAATGTAAGTGATCTTACATTAGTGAAATACAAAACTGTACATGGACTGAATATACATAATGCATGTTTCCAAAAATATCACACAGTATAAACAAAATCAAGGGAGAATGAATTAGGGAAATGACTTCAGCTAAACAATCCATATTTGGAATCAAAAGTAATTGAACAAAATAAATAAAAGCATTACAATGCAGCTATAAACCATTTGGGTTTAGAAAAGATTACAGCAGTGATAGATAGAAATTTTGGAATAATACACAACTGTGTTCACAACAGAACCACAGCATTGTTACACTCTTTACCATCAAAAGAAATAGCATGTGAAGCTCTGTCATGACACATGCATCTGAGTTTACCTAGACTGGTAGCTTGGTGTTTATAGATATCTAGCATGTAAGTACTTAACATAATGAAATGATTAGTAAGTAATGTCTTTCGCTTTTCCCGGTTAGGGGTCGTCACAGCGGATCACCGGTCCGCTTATGATTGCCAGTGGATTTTTATGGTGTCAAGTTCCCAGCCTGGCGCCCAACCTTCAGAGAAGGCACATCCACTCATGCACGCACCTACCTGTATGTCTTTAAGGTTCAGTCAACCATGGGGAGGACATGCGGACTCCACAAAGAAGGCGCTCCAGCCAAGAACCAAACCGGAGAGCCTCTTGCTGTGAGGCGACAATGCTAACCACTGCACCACCGCGGCCATCATAATGAAATGTTTAGTACTTTTGGTAATTTAACCTGTTATATGACAAATGAGGTTCAAGTGCGTGCGTAAATGGGGAAGAGAAGCAAGGCAGCGATAATGCAAGGGCCCAATTAAATGTACTAGTTAGGAATGAGTAGTCCTGGTTATCACAGAATGCTAGACTGGGAGTGAAAGTGGCTGCATAAACACGTTAAAAACCAGGGCCATAACTAGGGCAGTGCAAAGTACGTGGTTGCCTTGGGCACAAGCTATTAAGGGGCACAATCTACAGGTGCTGGAATGCAGTACTGGCACTGTTTCCTTGTGGCTTCGTATATGAATGCCAGTAATGCATTTGTGGTTCCAGCTGAAGTGCTGAAGCGCACAGTGTGGTGATTTATCTGTAGCAAGCTGCTTGTTAGATTGATATCTAGTAGCCTGCTACAGTTTCAGGGATTTTATTTTCCCTTCCTTATTTAGCACTGTGAATACTACTACTTTTTGTTTTTTTAAAGCTTCTCAATTTTGTGTTAAGGGTGTGCCAGTTTAGGAAACTACACAGTGTGCCAGGTGACCTATCAATGGTACTTGGGTAAACATGTACATTTTTGACAATACTGGAGGATGGAATATTTCTCTGTGTGGGTGGGAAATTTCAGTGTCTAAGATGTGTAACTGAGATGGCCTGGGAAGAGCATGAAATTATTTGGATATGGCAGTTGCCTTAAGCAGTTCCTGCCAAGAATGTGGTATAAGTTTTATGGCTAAGGATTGACAGTGGTTTAAATAAAGGAGCATGAAGATCAGTGAAGAAAGACTATCAGTCTTGTATGTATAATTTTAGATTTTGTTAAGGATATTTAAGGATATGTAGTAGTTTTTCAATGTTGGGGAAGACATGATATAGTGGCAAGCTTTATTAAGACATAATTGTAGTGATGCGATTTTCTGAAGGAGATGATGGTTGCTGGCAATGCATAGCACAGGTCTGGAATTATAGTTAATTATACTACACGTCCTTTGGTCTTGTTTAAGGAGTTCCTTTTGTTTCCAAAAACATACCTCTCAACCTCTTAGAGCAAGAAATCTTTTAAAAGCCATAAATAAAAGTGGAACAAAGGCCCAAAAATAGGGACAGTTTTTAAATATTGCTCTTACAAATTTAAAAAGTTGATAGAATAACAGGTTTTGCATTAACATGGATTTTCTGAAGGGTATGAAGTCTGAAACTCAAATTTCATCCTTTAATGGTTTGCTACTAATTTGCCAGAAAACCACAATTTTATAAAAAATGGACCAAAAATATGAGGCAAAAATCTGGACATTCTGCGAAAATCTATACAGTTGAGAGATATGTGACCAGAAAATGTTTTCATTGTTCTCTGGAAGCTGGATATAGTTTTATTGACTTGGAGTTTAAATGACAGCATAATGACTAGCAAGGCATCCTTAGTGGTCCTAGCAGCTCAACAAGCAGCATATTCACTTTTGGTGTGGAAGGCAGTGGGTTCTGTTCCCACACCAGGAGCTTAGATTAATTTCCCACTGCTGACACTGCATGCAGCATAAGGGAGTGAGGAGTCTTTTGGATGAGAAGTTAAACCTAGGTCTTATCTGCCAGAGCTGATGGTGGATCAGGTGGATGTAAAATATTCCATGTCACCTACAGAAAAGAGACGGAGTTACTTTATTTATATTATATACAAAAACTGACATCATCTAATCTATTTACTATATTTACATTTGCAACCTCATGTTTACATTATTTATACTTTATATAGCATATCATAGGATACAACTTTCAACAAAAAAATAAATAAAAAATAAACTTGCTAGAAGTTTCACACCCAAAACTCAAACTGAAATGTATCCTTATCTACCCCATAACCTTTTCCATAACTATCACTTTATTTCTTATAATACATCCTAATCTTAGTATTTTTATTACATAATACATTTCTACAGATTTTCCATAACATCCATATTGCAATAAAAATTGTATCCCATTTTTCAATTTCCTTTTCTTTTCCATCCCACAACATCATTTACATTTTTTCATATATATTCCATTTATATTCATTTTTAAACTTATCCCAAAAAGTCTTACTTACAATTCAAGAAAATATGTTCTGAAGTTTCCTCTCCATTGATTTCTTTACACTCTCTCTCTCTTCCAAATACTTTATATTTCATATTATTTTTTGACAAGTAATTTGACAAACATTATCCTCCACAAAATATCACTTGTTTCATAATAAGTTTCTCAAGTCTTCTTTCACACATAGCTTTTCATACATTTTTCCTTAGCTTTCTCAGTGTATTAAATAGCATTCCTCCATTATATTTTATACCATTCCTTCTCTCTAGTATTACATTTTCCAATATCTATTTTCCATAACTATATTTTATTCATATTTCTCTCTGTCTTTTCTTTTTTCCCTCTTCGTTATTCTGCATTGGATTGTATCTCATATTCTCCCACCATATTTTTCTCTTTCATTTACTTTTTTTTTAATTATCCAGAAGAAATGCATAGATGCCAAATATACAATTGCATTTTTACAAACTAAACCATCCTCCTTTTCTGTCACAAGTTATACCACCTTTTAACAGGATTTAATCTTGCCCCCCAAAACAAACTGAAAAAAAAAATCCATTAGATATTTTTCCATTTTACCCAAAATATATAAACTCCTACTAAATATGCTAACTTCCTTAATACATAGCTACTTAACATACATGGTTTTTGTAGAGTTATACATTAAAACATTTCGACCATGTGTTCAATTTTCTTGCTTCTTCCATTTTTCTTTCTACTGTTCCAGTACTCTTCCATATTTACCATATCTTATTTCTAATATATTTATTTTCTGTTATAATATATTCTGTTTATTTCCTTACTTCACATTTGATTTTGACACTATTTAATTACAATCTTCAGTTCTTACTATTATTTAATTTCATCCATACTTTATTTTTCACCATTATAACCAAATTATCAGCATATGGCATGCATATGTGTACTATAATTCTGCTATTTAACACTAATACTGCATTTTTAGCTCTTTCACATTTATGCTATATAGTACTTGTGACACCCCAGCACTGGCCCAGTAATCAAGGAGCCTCAATCATCACCACTGGCAACAGTAGGGGATGTATGCACTTGGAGGATGACAAGCACACACACAGTAAAGTGCAATTTCCTTTAAGAGCACATAGAGATCACACTCAGTCTGGGGCTGGTTTCTACCTCTTTCTCCAGATTCCCAATAAGACTCCCCACTGGCATAGCTATAGAGTTGAGATCTCAATTGAGTGGCCAAGCCAAGACCTCCAGCACCCTCACTGTCCAACCAGTGCTTTGTATCCCTGCCCAAGTAGCTCACACACACACACACACACACACACACACACACACACACACACACACACACACACACACACACGCAGACATGCACACACAGATGCACACTTTGAGGTTTGATTTACACACACACACACACACACACACACACACACACACACACACACACACACACACACACACACACACACACCTGGGAAAGGCTGGCACAGGTTTATTAGCTATGCCCCCCTTCTGCCCAGACTATAAGGTAGTTTTCACTGCCACCAGCCACTACTTATCAGCTACTTTAAGGCCGTTAGCAAAGGGTGTCCAATCTTACTGTGTAATTCTACTGTTAATACAAATGGTAGTTTGACCAAGAGCAGGCTATTAGGAGTGGCCTGCATAGTGTCACTAAATACATATGCAAATACTCTAAGAGCTTAAATATCTCTAGACAGACCAGCCACAACTGAAAGGTTTAAATATATTTAATAATAAATAATAAAAGAACAAGAAATGCTCAGTAAACAATCACAGTTACTTCAGACTTCAAAATCACAGGAAATATTTACAACATTGCAGAAAAGTCTCAAATAAATAAAGAAAACATCTAAGCTATGCTTCACTATATTCCTAACTGTATCTGTTAGAAAAATATGTATTAATATGCACTGTGTTATATATAAATTGAGTTTCATATGAGACTGAAAAAGATGCTTTTTGAAAACTGCAGTATGCTTTCTGAAACTTGCAAGATGCCCTCTGACCTAGTAATTGCTAGCACAGCAATATTCATGTTTATGCCTTTTGGAAATGTACTTGAGAAGCATGTGTTATCTGCTAGGTCAGGAACGAATGAATGAACAATACTATATTCTGTAAATGTAATGATTTTAAACAATCAGCTCTGTTCGAAGCATGAGAACATGTACAGCTGCAGAAGCTTAGAGATAAAGTAGACAAAGGATTATTAGAGAAATTAACTGTTAGCATTGTGCTTGAATTAGCCATAGTACCTTGAATGGTAACATAACATGTATCTAACTGGTGGTAATCAAGGCCATGTTGTTTTCCTCAGGAAGTTTCTCACAAAAATTGATAAATCAGCAGAAATTCATGGGACTGATGGTCAACAAATGATGATGAAAAGACTGGTAATTTATTACGTCAGATTGGTAGGCCATGTCTAGTTAGAGAATGTATAAAAGTGAAAGTATTTCCTGTTTCTAGTTAGACAAACTCTGTAATAGCACGTTTTTGTCTCCTTGCTGCAAGATTAAAGTGCCTTAACCTGAACCTACCGTGTTTTGATCATTTTTAAAGTATATTTTTCCTTTGACAGTTTGGTCCTTCAGACCGGAAAGTACCTCTCGTTCTAGGCCTAGGTCAGAATTGGGCCCGGTGGCATGCATCCGTACGGAGAAGAGCCCAAATCGGCTCTTCTGTTTTGAAAGACCTCTGACTGAACTGTCGTTCAAAAGAGGCCAGCCACTGTTTCTGATCTGGGATTGGAGGAAGAGTCAACGATCCGGTGGATCAACTCACGGAAGGTCAGGTAAGGAGGAATTTACCTTATTTCTGTTTTAAGATCAGGGACTAGTTACAGAACTGATTTTGTCAGGAAGATTTGCATGTGCAGATCAGGGACGAAAAAGGTTACTGTCTTGTCATAGATCAGGGAAACAGAATAGGTAGACAGTTATTCTAGATAAACTGTGAAAAGGTGTAGAACCGTGGTACCATGTGATAAGAAGGGTTACGTAACAATTTACAGTTTAGCTAAAGCAACATGGGAAATCAGTGCACGAAAAGTTCCCAAGACCCGCCCCTAACTGAAGATGCGAAATATATGCAATTACAGCGTGCCGACAATGTTAAGTGCTATACAAAATGGGTTGATAAGTATAAATTTGATGGTAATTTAGATAAACTTGCACTTATTAAACTTGTCAGGCAACTTAAAACAGATGCAAAAGGTCAATTAAAAAAGCAGCGACAATTAGGAGTTCCTCAGGCACATAGGTGGCTTGAGGAAGCAAATCGTAGGGAACAAAAGATTAAAAATTCAAAAACAATGTTCTTAGATAAAGAAGATAATAACTTGGTAATAGCGACGGCCCCTCCTTCTCCCCCTCCGCTTCCCTTACCAGAATATGAAGCGAGTGGACAAGCTGATCCACCTCCTCTATACCCAGCTGTTTCTACAGCATCAAAACCGTTTGTCAGGGATCTTATCGAGACAAGATCTCGAACACGTAACTTGAGAGGGGAGATTGAACTATATGAAATAAATAGAAAATCACGAGCTATGAGTGAGGAAGAGATATGTCCACTCATAGAAGTACCAAATCCTCAGGCAGGACAGGCAGGACAGGATCCGACTCTTTTAGTTTATAGACCGTGGACACCAGAAGATGTCCGGAAAGCCACGGAGGGAATTCCCCATCTGAAAGTGAATTTTAGAAAATTTTTAGAAGACTTACAGGGTATGAGATTAAGTTACCATTTGAATGGAGAAGAAGTAGAAAAAGTAGTTAGACAAATTGTAGGTCCAGATTGGCACATGATCAGTGGCAACTGGAATCCCCGTGATGCAGAGCTTAGACCACTCCCACATACTAATGCAGAATTAGATGGCAGAGTAAAGGGTCTGACAGACCGAATCTCTGAAAAATGGAAGCCTAGGGCTGATTGGACTTGCATTAATCAGTGCATACAACAAGAAGGTGAAACGGTTGATAGATATTATGCTAGATTATTAGAATGTTTTAATAACCACTGCGGAATGCAGATACCAGAAAATCAGACACGATTCCCCATATGAGCAGCAGCTAGAGAATGCATTCTTGAAAGGAAGTATAACTCCCATTAGCAGCTTTATTACGAAGCACATGGTAGATCATCGTACAAGTAGATTGCAGCCATTACTTGAATATGCAAGACATGCAGAAAGACATTTTAATAGTAAAAAGAAAAAGAAAACTCAAGTATTTTCATCAGAAGATGGGTCAGAAGTTTTTGTAGTACAAACTGGGAGAAAGGGTAAGAAAAATACCCAGGGAAACAAACAATCTGATAAACGATCAGAAGATTTTGAGGAAAGAAAGAAAATGGGTGAATGTTTTAAATGCGGGAAAAAGGGACATTTAGCAAGGGATTGCAGGCTAAATAAAAAGGTGACTACAGAAAATAAGGAGGATGAGGAATGACTATATGATAGTCAGGAATCACTGAATGAGAATGAACGGGAAAAGACAAGTGCAAATGTGATAGCAAGGGTAGAGGATGTGACAGAAGGGGTAGAGGATGTACATGTATTTGTAGATGTTGAAGAAAATGAAATTTTAGACCTAGCCTTATTGAGCCTAGAGCTCTACTTAGCAGACACAAAACCGGAAGTGACGCTTCTAGTGGAGGGGAGGGAAGTCAAATTTTTGTGTGACTCAAGGGGCTTCACAGACCCTGATACATCCTTCTAAATTACCGGAAGATTCAGAATCACCAGATTATATACTAGTGAAAGCAGCTAATGGACAGCTGTATCGGGAGCCACTCTCCCATGATATAGCAATAACAGACCCTGTTTCAGGGATGACCCAGAAAAGTAAAATTGTGGTTTCTGCAAAATGCCCAGTAAATCTCTTGGGGAGAGACTTAATGCAGATATTTGGCATAGCCGTAGTTCCAACCATGCAGGGTATGGAAGCACAGCGACAAATGGATACTTTTGTAGTGCGACAGGAGGGTGAGACATATTATTGGTACAGCCAGGACTTGGTTACGACTGGTCCAGGGGCAGTAAGCGAAGAACTGATGAACGTAGCCATCAGTAAATCCCCCTCCTTTGACACTGACAAACAACATTTGTTGCATTGTACTCTATATTACTGTAATAGACCAGGACCTGATAAAGAATATGAGCAGGAGTTGTTTCAAAACCATGCAAACAGGCTAGTGTTACGAAACTTGTACTGGGACACAGAAGGAAACAGCGTGATAAGCTGTTCATTGCCCCAGGAATTTTTAGCACTTTACAAATCTAATCAATTGCCACATGTTAGTTTAACCAAAAATTGAAGTTTGAAATGGGCAGACTTAGGGGAAAAAGTCACAAGGTGGGAAAAACAGACAGAATTAGAACTCTCCGAACAAAGAGTACAGAAGCAGAAATTGAATTGGATAACACAGACACACCCAGCTGTGCACTCACAGGCTAGTGAGAATAGCTGAGTATTACTCTTGTTGGAAGAAGAGGAAAAAGCCTTGCAAAACATACCAGAGACTCTCTGGTCAACAGGGAAATCAGATGTAGGGCTTATTCGAACAGCAGGACCAGTTACTATTACGCCAAAGTCAGCATTTAGACCTCAGAAAAGACAGTATCCCTTCAGAAAGGATGCAGAGATAGGGATCAAACCTATAATAGCAGCCTTACTCAAGGAAGGAGTCATAATAGAATCTCCCGATTCACCATGTAATACACCCTTATTTCCTGTTAGGAAAGCAAATGGGGAATGGCGTATGGTCCAAGATTTACAAGCTGTAAATAATGCAGTTATACCTAGGGCACCAAGGTATACCTAGGGCACCAAAAGTGCCAGATCCGCAGACTCTATTGAATGATTTAAAGCCTCAGCAAAAGTATTTTTCTGTGGTAGATATCAGTAATGCATTTTTCTCAATACCGATACACCCCGACAGCCAACATTGGTTTGCATTTACATTTCAGGGGAAACAGTATACATATACGAGATTACCACAGGGATATTGTGAAAGTCCAACAATATTTGCACAAGAAATGACAAGCAACCTGGCGGGATTTATCCCACCGAAAGGTAGTCAGATTTTACTTTATGTAGACGACATTCTGCTGGCAGCCCCCACCCAGCAAGAATGTAGAGAGGATACCATAGCATTATTACAATTTTTAGCTACTCAAGGACACAAGGTGAACAAAAACAAACTACAACTTTGGAGAAAACAAGTTAAATACCTGGGGTATGTAATATCCAAAGAAGGCAGAATATTAGATGAAGACAGAAAAACAGCAATATTACAAGTACCTAGACCAACTACCAAGAAGGAAATTATATCCTTCCTGGGAACTACTAACTTTTGTCGGAGTTGGATACCAAATTATGCTTTGGAATCGGCTCCACTGACTAATTTGATATTCAAAAAGCCGATGGCAGCACAGGATTTATTACACTGAACACCAGAAGCAGAAGCAGCTTTCTGCAAGTTAAAACAACTGATAGCATCATCCTTAGTTTTAGGATTACCAAACTATCATAAGCGATTTTTCCAAACTGTAGATTGTAAGCAAGGTTATATGACATCAGTGTTGACACAGCAACATGGGGACAAACAATGCCCCATAGCTTACTATTCATCACAGTTAGACCCAGTGGCACAATCCCTGCCCCACTGTGTACAAGCAGTAGTTGCAGCTGCAATGGCAGTGCAGGCTTCGGCCTCAGTAGTGTTGTTCCACCCTCTCACATTGAGAGTGCCTCATGCAGTCGCAATTATTTTACTGCAAGAAAAAGTAGCATATATTTCTCCTGATAGACATCTTTCCTGTATGACTATACTGTTGAGCCAACCTCATATGACAATTGAACGATGCACGACTTTGAATCTGTCAACCTTGCTCCCAACCCCTGCAGATGGCAAACCACACTGCTGCCTGCAGGAGATTGAGCAAAAGACATTACCTAGACAAGACCTTACAGATGTTCCCTTGGATGATGCCGAGGTGACATACTATGAGGATGGCTCGTGCAGGAGGGGTCCTACAGGACAGACTCTAGTGGGGTATGCAGTCGTTTCTGATACCGAGACTTTAGAAGCAAAATCTTTACCACACAACTTATCTGCACAAGTAGCAGAATTGATTGCCTTGACAAGGGCATGTACCTTAGCAGAAGGTAAGAAAGTGAATATTTTTACTGACAGTCAGTATGCTTTTTCTACTGTACATGTTTTTGCACAGCAGTGGAAAAATAGAGGAATGATAACATCTATTGGTAAACCAATTAATCATGCGCAATTTATTTTAGATTTATTAGATTTCATTCGGTTACCTCAAAAAGTAGCTATTTGCAAATGCGTAGCTCATACCAAGCAACAGGATAGAATTTCAAAAGGTAATGCACGGGCTGATACAGCTGCAAAGCAGGCAGCTTCAGCCTCAGAAGCTTTTCTTTTGAGTGAGGAATTACAACCCTCTGAGATTTTAGATTTAGAAATGTTGAAAACAATGCAGACACTTACTACAAATGTAGAAAAACAGAAGTGGATAAAACGAGGAGCAATCCTTGAAAAGGGACTGTACATCTCCAAGGAAAAGAAACCAATTCTGCCATCTAACTTGTTTAGATATGCAGCTTTGTTGAATCATGGGCAGAGCCATATCTCAACAGGGGGGATGGTACAGTCAGTGAATCGAGTGTTTACAACATATGGATTTACAAACCATACAAAAAAGTTTTGTGCAGCATGCCATGTTTGTAACAAGCATCATGCACAAGGGGCATTGAAGCCTAAGCAAGGGAGTTTCCCTACACCACCATGTCCATTCCGTACTATTTGTATGGATTTCATAGAACTGAATAAATGTGAGAATAAAAAGTATTGCCTTATCATTATAGATATGTTTTCCAAATGGGTGAAAGCTTTTCCAACTAAAAATCCAGATGCAGCTACTGTTGCAAAGGTCCTTGTTAAAGAAATTATACCCAGATCTGGCATACCGAAAAAGATTTATAGTGATAACGGTACACATTTTGTGAACCAAATAGTGCAACAACTTAGTCGCTATTTCGGAATATCGTTAAAAAATCACTGCATATACCACCCCCAATCTGCAGGATTAGTAGAGAGGCATAATGGGGTGTTGAAGAATAAGCTTAGGAAATTGATGAGTGAGACACAAAAGAACAGGGCGCACTGTTTGCCTCTAGCACTGTTGAGCATGAGAACTGTTCCAAATGCAAAGGGATTGACTCCTTTTGAAACTTTGTTTGGTAGGGCATATTATACACCTCAGTGGAAACCGCTCATGTCTGCAGAGCAAGAGGCTGACAGTTCACTTGCAGGGTATATGAGACGATTTTTGAATAACAAACTTTTGCAGTTAAATTCTGTTTCAGATAAAGAGCAACCGAAATCGGAAGCAGCAGTAGCCCCAGGCACCTGGGTCTGGGTGAAGATTGTGGAGAAAAAGAACTGGAGTTCTCCAAAGTGGGAAGGGCTGTACCAGGTACTACTGTCGACACCCACTGCAGTCAAGATCGCGGAGCGAGCATCCTGGATTCATTTGACACACTGTAAACTGGTTAAGAACCTTGAATTGGACAAAAACCTTGTTACTGTTGTACAACGAGAAAACAATGGCCAGGTATAGAGTGAATAGAGACATTGAGCAACCTCAGAAAACTTGCATGATCATTTTGATAGCTATATTAATCACATTGTTCTTTTTGTTGTGGCCACTCCTTTTTCCTGCCACAAAAGTTGAACTGATTAAACGTGATGGGCCAAACATAGACTGGCATCCGAACTTTAACACTTATCGGGCAATTACACGTGTGTATGCTGAGACTTTTAATGTTTCGAACTGCTGGGTCTGCATGGCCATACCAACAGCGTACGGGGGTTTATTGATGGCTGCTATCCACCTGGGAGGCAATGAGACCTGGGAAAATCTGGTTTTTGACACAGTTGCTATTAAAGCATATGATAAGGTAGCACTGTATTTGCCTGTAACACAAAAAGGAATTGTATGTTTTTATAAAAATGATACCATCCAAGTGGGATGGAGCAAGTGTAATGTCACTGTACAGTATAAATGTCATGCAAAAGCAAATGATTTAGATGGATCTTGTAGTACAGATTATAACTCATTTCTTAAATCTATGCATAAGACTCTTGATCAGGTACAACGTAATCCTGTACTTTTTAAACTGTTATCCGTAATAGATAGGAAAATGTTTCATGCAGGGCAGTCATTTCGTAACAAAGTAACAACTAAAGTAGAGGACTGTTATTTTGTGTGTGGTAGAAAAGCATATAAATGGTTACCTGAGAATTGGTCTGGCAGTTGTTTTTTGGGATACCTGGTCCCGGCCATACGACACACTGCAGTTTTACCTCAGGGAAGTATTTAAAATACCCGAGATGTAACCAAAAAGACTGTTAAGAAACCTGAGAATCCTGTGGGACAGATCAAAGCAGGCTGGAAAGACCATCATAATGTGGGAACCAAACTTGTGCACATGGACTTGAGTGATGCTGTCATATCGTGGGCAGGCATATTACCTGCATATGGTGCAGTTAAATTGATTTGGGAGCTGCGAAAACTGTCTAAACTTCTCGAAGTAATGAGTAATGTGACTTTCTCTGCTCTTGAACTGATAACTGATAAACTGAATGCCATGAGAACTGTAGTACTCCAAAACCGAATGGCTCTTGACTTCACCCTAGTGGCGAGGGGTGGGACGTGTGCTTTAATCAAAGAAGAATGCTGTGCATTTATTCCTGATCATCAGCATGAGATTAACGATCATCTTGAGGTAATTCAGCAAGTGTCGGCCATGACCAAACCAGGCCCAAACCCTCTGACAGACTTTTTCCACAATGTATTTGGGGGGGTGGGGTTCCATCCTAATGAACATACTGATTGCCATTGGGGTAGGATTACTCCCAATAGGAGTTTGTGTTTGTTGTGGAATCCCCTGCATGAAGAGATTAATAAAAGAATTCATAGACATATCAGTATCTGAGACTATGTATCAAAGTACTGAATTTGAAGAGCTGCTGGAATGCGAAACACTTTCATAAAAGTTTAAACTGAATGACTTTCTTAATTGCAAATCCTGATTGGAAGAGGTTAGGAAAAGAAGCAAACTGTTTATTCTTTTTTTGAAAATAGAATTAAAAAGTATTAACAGGAGGGAAATGTTAGAAAAATATGTATTAATGTGTGTATGCTTAATGCTAATTAATAATCAGAAGAATTAACACATTTTTCATTCTATTTTACATGCACTGTGTTATATATAAATTGAGTTTCATATGAGACTGAAAAAGATGCTTTTTGAAAACTGCAGTATGCTTTCTGAAACTTGCAAGATGCCCTCTGACCTAGTAATTGCTAGCACAGCAATATTCATGTTTATGCCTTTTGGAAATGTACTTGAGAAGCAGGTGCTTATCTGCTAGGTCAGGAACGAATGAATGAACAATACTATATTCTGTAAATGTAATGATTTTAAACAATCAGCTCTGTTCAAAGCATGAGAACATGTACAGCTGCAGAAGCTTAGAGATAAAGTAGACAAAGGATTATTAGAGAAATTAACTGTTAGCATTGTGCTTGAATTAGCCATAGTACCTTGAATGGTAACATAACATGTATCTAACTGGTGGTAATCAAGGCCATGTTGTTTTCCTCAGGAAGTTTCTCACAAAAATTGATAAATCAGCAGAAATTCATGGGACTGATGGTCAACAAATGATGATGAAAAGACTGGTAATTTATTACGTCAGATTGGTAGGCCATGTCTAGTTAGAGAATGTATAAAAGTGAAAGTATTTCCTGTTTCTAGTTAGACAAACTCTGTAATAGCACGTTTTTGTCTCCTTGCTGCAAGATTAAAGTGCCTTAACCTGAACCTACCGTGTTTTGATAATTTTTAAAGTATATTTTTCCTTTGACAGTATCTAAGAAAAATTACTTTACCCTATACTTACTTATTCATAGCAAGACAAGACAGATGTGATGAGTGGCTTTTCCAGCTGATGTTGTCAGGTCAAAGACAAAATACAAAATATCCAGTCTCTCTCTCAGAGAGTTCTTAAATTAGTATTTCAAATATTACTGTTAGGGTAGCTGGCAGCATGACATCACTTCTTGTCATCTGACTATCAGTTCCCAGACTCACAACCATTGATTTTAGCATCTACCTGCGAAAACACAAAGGCCTTAGATCTTTTGGCAAATGGTAGAAGTTGTAAAATAATTTACATGCCTCCACATTTAAAGACAATACAAAAAACTTCTAGTTCTAGACATTATGTCTCCTACTGCACTGAAACTGAAAGATAACATCTCTTTTATTATGTGGTTATAAAATACTTTAATTTTAACTATTTTTTCTGAAGTTTTGCAAGTTAACCTTCTATGTGCCAGTTCCCACTGTTAAAACATACACATTCACACAGCTACAATAGTTTATATACGTTTCTGTTATTTTCCAGTAGGGTACACTGTGGATACAGCTTTAAGCTGAGTACTCTACAACATATCTCTTCAGCACAAGTCTGTGCAAACCATCTTGTATGACATACAGTTCTAATACATTTGTAACACAAGCATATGAATCATGTTGATATTCACAAATGAGACATGACCATTTACAAAATTTCAGACAGCTGTGCTGGCAGTATCTCCTTCTGTCACACTTCTATATAAATCATATTAATATTCACAAATGACATATAATTATTTACAAAATTCCACATAGCTAGGCTGGCAATATTTCCTTTCATGACAGCACTCATTACTAAAAAAACACATACCTAAGGGACATTCTTGCTTTACATCCCCCTCTATCTTTATGTTTTTTTCCTAACTGACCAATTAACCACCACTCTCACCTCAGAATTTTCATAACATGTTTTTATAGCTTTCATTATTTCTTTGCCTATACCATATGTTTCATGTATTCTCGACACTGTCGAACATTGCATGTTAATATTGTTGCTCTTCATTTCCTTCCAGTATCACATTTCTAGCTTCTTTAACCATTATTAACATCTCTTACTTCTCCATCTTTAACCCTAAATGCCCCAACGCCTAATATTTGTTCCAATGCCTTCTGCATTCTTTTTTGCATTATTCTCAAATATTTTGCAATCTGCATTTCATACTCCTTTTGCTAATCTTTTTTCTATATGAATTTTATCATACCATCACATATTTCTTCCTTTATCCCATCTATTAACCATGCATTTACTACATGGCAAGAAAATATTCTTTTATCTTTATTCATATCTTTATAAAAATTAAAATATTTTTCCATCCAGACATGGAGTTTTTCCTTTTTTTTTTTCACTACCAATCATTAGCGGGCCGGAGTTCCGCTGTGGTGACCCCAAACCGGGAAAAGCCAAAAGACACAACAACTTTTTGTAATTCTTCTTTGAAATTAATCTACTTTTCCAAATGTTCTCATCTATTATTTTCTTAACTTAACTTTCCATACTTTTTCTTGTACATTTCCCTTTTTTATACATCTCATAAACAAACTTTTTCAACTATTTTCATAAAATCATTGAGTATGTGCTTTTCAAGATGGCTGCACACTGATCAACAGCCACATTTCATCTCTTCCATTGTGAAAAAAAAAAGTGATAGATAAGGGCCAGTAATTCTGCCTGTTTTAGTAAAATTCAATTACTGGCTTTTAATTACTCTACCTGGATGCCAGCAAATACAAAACTCAGAGAATCTGAAATAAAATCAACTAGAAAGGATGAAAAGAAAAAAATGACTGGGAAGAATCTTACAGCTATTCAGGAAAAATGTAGTTCAAGCTCCAGCTTTGGTACAAGAGATGGCTTCCAGTAATTTAGAGGAAAAAATAAGTCAAATATGCCCAGAGCTGATTAAAATAAATGAAACACTGAACCAGTATGTCAATTCAGATAACAAAAGTTGGAAAATGGAAAAAGCTTGAAACAGCTATTCAGATGATCTTATGAAACTGCAAAAATCAGACGTCACAATGAAGAAATGGCTGGTTGAGTATGAGACTGCACAATAAGAACTGTTTAAAAATGGCAGAGTTAGAGGACAAACCATGCAGAGAAAACCTGAACTTTTCTACTGTACCAGAGAAACTGGAAGGAATAGACGGTATTCATTTTAGGAAAGTACAAATAAATAACTGGGATGGTATTCCACAGCAGGCTTTCTTAGTTGAAAGAGCACATCCATGTGCATACTCCAAACCTGGCCATGAGAAAGCAGCCAAGACCTGCAATAATACCAATTTGATTCAGACAAACCTGCAGCAGAAAGTAAAAATATTAAAAAGTGGAGACAGTGGAATGTTTGAAGAAAATGATTATTCACTGTACACCAGGCAGAAGAGAAGCAAATTTATCCCAGCAATCAGGGAATGTTAAGAGCACGTGTAAGATTCAAGCTGCTGTATCCAGATGTCTTCAGACTATTTTTCCTGGAGGATAAAAACAATTTTTGATACAGAACAGATGAAGGAGGAAATACAAAAGTTGGCACAACAAAAATTGAGCCTTCAAATAGAAAGGGACTTTGCTTTTCATTCTTCTGACAATACAGCTCAGAGAGAGACTTTGCCAGTAAAATCTTGCCAATGATCCAAAATACTATACCCGAGAAAAAGAAAAACCACAGGAGTCGACTAGAAGAATCAGCAGTACCTTGTACTTGAATCAGAGTCTATGGCTGAGAGATGCAAATGAACATGACCAGCAACACCAAAATTAGTCTATAAATGTGAGACTATAAAGCATCAATCACTTTTGTGAACTATATCTTTATATGAATAAAGAGGCTGAGAAAGACTTTTTCCTGTTGACTTTATTAAACTTGTTGTGGGGACTGACAGGCATATATCCCACTTCATGTCATTAATGTTTAGAAGGAGACTAAAAAGAAAAAAAGGATTGAAAAAAAGTAACAGTAAGTAGAACAATTTTGTTCTTAATATTATTTATATAAAAGACTACATGATATAAATTGCATGTTATATAGTAAATCATTTTCAGTGATTGTTGTATGTGATAAAGATACTACAGTAAACAAGCATTTTTTTTTTCTTTTTTAGTTTCAAGAAATGCTAGCATTACAATGTAAAAAGAGAAGAAAGACTGTAAGGGTGGGTGATGGTGTGTAAAATTACACTAAATATAAAATATAGAATTGAAGAATTTTTTTTTTTATGTTTGCATAATTGAATGTCTAGGTTAATATAATGACAATTGTTTGTTTAAGCAAGTTTTTTTAAATGAGAGACTGTGCCTTCTTTTAGTAAACAAATGGTCATTGTTAGTTGAGAAGTACATTCTATTCTTGGTTCCATGGAAACACGCTGACTAAAGGTGAGGGCAATAAATCGAGAGGTTTGGACATTGTTTACTAATATAATCATAAAAATTAAAAGGTACAAGGGTGCACAACTCAGTAAAAAAATTAAGTTTCAAATTCTTGAAAGTGAATACATGATAACAGCTTTTTTGGTAATGAAATACTTCAATGTATTTATTACAACAATGTATAATTTAGTTTTATTTAAAGGTGGCCAGTGAACTGTTTCTTAAGGCTAAAAGTTAATGGTTTCTGAAAGCATATAAGCTGTTTTTTTATATCTGGTAGGGGAATAAAGATAAATCAAGAACAGACTGCAATTAGTGTAAGCAGGAATACACACTGTAATGTGCTTTACCATGGAAAATCTTAACTTTATATTAATTAATGGCTGTGGGTGCTGCTGTTTATTTGGAAAAACTTTTCTTATCAGGAGGGTTTAACTTCATTGCATGAAGATGTACACAGTTTTGTATGTTTGTTTTAAGTTAATAAGTTATGGGGGTGTCCTGGAGGTTATTTTTTTGAGGGTTTCATTAAAACACAAAGTCTTGTAAAATGTGACATAGATTAAAATAGTGATGACAAGAAACAACTGTATAAAGGATCAATCTATCAAACATTAGTGGGTGCATGTAATACAAAAGCTGTAAAAGGACATGTAGAAAAACTGCCATAAATAATAGGTGGAAATAACTTCTTATCACAATGACTACACTAAACATATTATATTGGTTTCCGAATGGCCTCATAAGAACAGACAAAAAGGTAAAGGTACTGAATTGTATTAAGAATGCAGAGTGTAAATAGTAATGGTAAAGGAGACATATTTGGAAAGATTTGGAAAGGAGTGAGCAAGTCAATTTGATAAAGACAGGATTTCAGGATGGATATTCTACAGAATACCATGAAGAAAGGAAAAGCAGAGTATATATACTAATTTCTAGAGGATCTCCAATAGTGATAAAAGAGGTAAAAAGATAGTAATGGTAGATCTGTGGTAGTAAGGTGTTACTAGTAAGGGAGAAGAATTATGCTGGCATGTATTTATATTCCACCTAAACTGCTATTGTGGAGCTTAAGAAAATTTTTGGATAATCAGCTTTCAGCTGGGAATACTACTTCTAGGTGAGGACTAGAACTTGATTTGCAACAGTGAGGATGTATCAGTTGGACTTATAAAAATATAACAAAACAGGGTAATTTTCTGAAAAAAATATGAAAATATTTTATATGGAAGATGTGAATTTAGTAGTAGGAACCTGGAGAGAATTTACATATTATTTTCCAAGGTACAATAACTGGGCTAAACTAGCTAGAAATTATATTTCACAAGAATATTTGCATTTAATTGAAAGCTTCAACACTCATCCGAATAATTATTTCAGACCTTGCACTGATAAAAGCCAAGATAGAAATTTCAAAAGTTATAGCTAGTGAGTAGGATAAAATGAAAGTGAAGTTTCAAAATAGGGTAAAAATAAAAGAAAAAGAGGTATGATTAAGAAGTAACAGGAATTATTTAGATGCAAAAAGAGATCTTCTGCTAAACACCATGGCTTGTTCTCTGCTGATGAAACACTTATACTGGACAAGTGTATGGATAAAGCAACCACTTTATTCAAAGGATGAACAGAAACCATGATCACTTTAGGCTGTATTAGCCTTCTTCAGATCGTAATAAAGCAATCATCTTAATAGTTTAAAAAACAAGTAACAACCAATCATATTCATTATTTAAAAATTATAAACCAATAAAAAACATTTACTACTAATTAAAACATTCATTTATGCATAATCCTGTAATAGGTCACTTAAGAAACTATAAACCAATCACTAGAAAAAATGGGAGGAGTTTAGGACATTATAGGTTCATAGGTTCATAGGTAGGTACTAGGCTATCTGCCAGAGGGCATTTTTAAGCCTAGCCAGAGTGCGTCAGCTTTTGCCGCTCCATTGATTAATTAACTGAGCCTCTGTCAAGCAGAGCCAATGAAGTGATCCCAGGGGTGTATTTTCTGTTACCCATCCACTCGTCAAGGCTTCTCTTGAAGAGTGTTAGTGAGGGGCTCTGCCTAATGTAGATAGGAATTTTGTTCCAAAGCATGGGGAGTCTGTGTGACAGGAATCTATCCCTCCAGTATGTTCTATTTGTTGTTGTGGTGAGGTTTAGCTCACTAGAGTGTGTGGCTCACAGTGACTTGGATTTCTTTAGGTGGAGCATGTTCATCAATTCTGAGTTGGACATGGCTTTGTAAGTCAGGCAGAGATTACCTCTGAGTAAGCGATATGCCACTGAGTACAGCTGGAGTTTTTTCAGTCGGGATGCATAGGACATATGTTTCAGGCCAGTAATCCTCTTGGTGAGGTGCTTTTGTGGTCTTTCCAGCAGTTGGAAGTGTCTTGTGAGGTACATCCCAAATGGGGCATTGTACTCTATGATGGGTCTGATGAGTGACGAGTAGAGGGGCACTATAACCTCTTTATTTCTAGATGCAAACCCCTTAGTAATTAGATGGGCCACATAGAAGGATTTCCTAACTACTTTGGCAATATGATTGTCAAAGGAGAGATTACTATCTACCTGGGTCCCCAGATCTCTTATTACCTCTTCAGTATTAAGGGGGCTGCCACCTATGTGGTAATTCATGGGTGTTTTGTTTTTCAAAACGGGATGACTATGCATTTTTTGGCATTTAGCTTGAGGCTATGACTTTGACACCAGGTGTCTGTCTCAGTAAGGCCTTTTTGAAGGATGTCTGTGTCAGCTGGAGAGTCAATTATGGTTCCCAGTTTGCAGTCATTGGTGAACTTGGTTAGCCATAGTCCTCCTGTGTTTGCCTGTACTTCTGAGAAATATATGCTGAACAGTAGGGGTCCCAGAACCGGGCCTTGCGGAACACTACTTGTGACTGGTTTAGAGTCGGACCTGAAGCCCACTATTCTTACCATGTGAGTTTTGTCTGTAAGCCAGTTGGAAACCCATTTTGTGACGTGGGGTTTATGTTCAGGCTGGTGAGTTTTTCTATAATACCCGAGTGAGGAATGGTGTTGAACGCCTTGGCAAGATTAAGGTAGGCTGTGTGAACCACTTTTCCTCTCATCTATGGCCTTGGTGACTGTCTCGAAGAAGTCAACCAGGTTTAGTAGGCATGATCTATCCTTAACAAAGCTGAACTGGGTCGGGTCAAGTGTTTGGAGGTTCCCAATGTCTTTGTTAATGAGTTCCATGATGATGCGCTCCATAGCCTTGCAGACCAGGCTAGTCAGGCTTATGGGGCGATAGTTACCAGGGTTGGTTGTGGCCCCTCCTTTGTGGAGCAGAATAACCATTGCTGTGCGCCATTCTATGGGCACATAGCCTGTGGAGAGGCTGAGGTTGAACAGCATGTTTAGGTGGGGGGTTAGTTTGTTCTGTAGTTCGTGCAAGATGCAGCCTGGGACACCATCTGGCCCCATTGATGCTGTGTTTTTGGCTTTTGAAAGGGCTGTTTTCACATGTGCTTCTGTGATTTCCAGGACACTACACTTTTCCGGCATTGTTGTGGGCCCTTTTGAAGGTGAGAGGGAGGTGAAGTTTGCACTGAATCTATCTGCCAGGATGTTGGCAATATCAGTAGGTTCAGTATATTTTGTGCTATTTTGCACTAACTCAGAGCATATCTGCAAGTTGCCACTTAGATTCTTGACATAGTGAAGGACCTTAGTTTCTTACTGATACTGATCAAGGATGTCTTTCCTTCTTGGGATTTTCTTTTTTTCTGAGCTAGTTTCCTCCTTCTGTTGTATAACCTATTTATGGCAGGGGTCCATCAGACTGGTTTCCTTCTCTTAGGGGAGTGAGTCTTGGTCTTGCTAGGGATGGCATGATCCATGCATCCTTGTAGGTGCTCATAGAGTGCAATTGTAAAGGATTCTGCATCTTGGGCAGTGTTATCCTTTAGCATGGGGGCTGTGAACCTTACCACTTCTGCCTTAAGTAAGGTGAAGTTTGCTTTAGAAAAGTTTTTCACTGTGGTTTCCTTGGTTAGGGGTGGTGGTGGGGTGTGGACATCCAGGGTGATTAGTTTATGGTCTGATATAACCAGTGACAGGTTGACCTCCGGTACGGAACACCTGTTGCCCATGTTGGTGATGACCAAGTCCAATATGTTGTGGCCTCTGGTAGGGGAGTTTAACAGCTGATCCAGGGCATTTGAGTAGATAAATTCCAGGAAGCGCTGAGCCTGAGAGTTTGTACTCAAATAGTTTTCCCAGTTAATGGTAGGGTAATTGAAATCACCCAATATCAGGGTGTTCGGTAGGAACTTCATGTTTTCCAGTGTCTCCAGAAAGCGGATTGGTGGTCCTGGGTCATGGAGGGTGATCTGTAGCAGGCCACAATTTGCATTGCAGATCTGCCCAATGTTAGTTGCACATGGATGATCTCAGCGCTATCATGCTGCACCACTAAACATGGAAGTGTGAGTATCCTTGATGAATATGGATACACCTCCTCCTTTTGTGTTTCGGCCCATGTTCTGTGGCTGAAATGTGTGATATGAGTTGTAGCCCAGTAGTGCTGGAGTGCTCTCTGGAGCCTTGAACCAGGTTTCAGTTACTGCACAGATGTCGACATTCTCCATACTTAGGAGTGCTTCGAGCGCATGCATTTTGAGATTTAAACTCCTGGCATTGAGTAGCATAACCCTCATTTTTGTACTTGTGCTGTTTACGGTGGTGGGTCTGAATTTTGAGCCTTGCCAGAAAAAGGCACTATGGGGGCAGCAAGAGCCTTGGCCAGTATTCAAAAGCCAAGGGGTGACAGGTGCAAGCCATCTCTTGCGAAGCAACGCGGCTTATCGAGCATGTCATCCCAGGCTGACAAACACTGGATCCCCTTTGAATGACACCAGAAGCTTAGCCAATTGTTGAAATTGATCATTTTTTCTTTATACTGAGGTATCATTCTTGGTGAGGGCAGGATGCTACTCAGGGACAGGGTCATACCCACCTGGGCTACATGATCAGAGAGCTCTTCCATGTCTCTTTTCATGTAGTCCAGGGAGGTACATTTCAGGTCATTCACACCAACATGAACAATGACAGAGTCATATTTGTACTTGTTCTGGAGTGACCTGAGTGCTTGTGTTATGATCCAAAAACACAAGAGCCAACGATAAATAGCAAAACAAAAACCAGAACATCAGTAAAAAACCACTTTAATAACGAGCAAAGCTTTCGGAAATAATCCTTTCTCAATACTAAAATACATGAGTACATTCTCCATATATATAGGTCCCAGGATAGTCACATGACCGACAGCCAAAGTCATATGACTCATATTCAAGGCATAGCAAACATGTATTAAAAACTCTTAGTACAAAATATAAAATATATATAAAAGACAGTTAAAACAAGGAGAATGGAAATATATAGATCATATCACAGCTTAGTTCTACTAAGCTTAATCAGTATAGGTTTAATACTAACCATACTGTTTAGGCCAGGGGGAGAATCACTAGCCAGTCTTAAAATCCATCTATATTCTTTAGTTTCAAGGGCATTATTTATATCCCCACCCCTAACAGAAGGATGTATAGAATCTATAGCCCTAAATTTAAATGTATGTCCATTTCCACAATCCATAATATGTTTACACAATGCATTTCTATCTACGTGCCTCCTAATATCTGATTTATGTTCTGTAATTCTTTCCTTCAACTTCCGTGTAGTTTTGCCTACAGTTACTAATAATCTGCTTAATTAGAGGTGTTTTCAGTAGAAAATGATAAATTTTATAAACAACTTGATGATATGCTGACTGATTTTGCCTCTAGTGGGTATAGTGATGTGCTTGTTCTTAATGAGAAGATGAAGTTGTTAGAAGATAGGGAGATTTCGTTGAAACCGATTTTCTCTAGTTCCATACCTGAGACAAGGGATGATGATACATTCACTCCACAGGAAACACTTATAAGATATGTAACTTCATTCAATTTGAAAACACCTCTAATTAAGCAGATTATTAGTAACAACTGGCTAATTCTTATGGCTAGTGATGATTTGAAAGCTATTTTAGGCAATAGACCATACTTTGCCTATAGGAATATGAGGACTTTAAAGAGTGTCCTATGCTATAAGGACTTTCCTATTAATACCTATCCTCCCACTTCATCTAACTTTGGTACATATAAATGCCATAGCTGTTCCTGTTGTGAAAATATTTTTTGTGAAAATAGTGACTATTTTGTGCATCCAGTAACTAATAAGAGATTTAAGTTTCATACATTTGCAACATGCATCACTACACACATAGTATATCTAGCTACTTGCGTGGCCTGTGATTCCTTCTATGTAGGCAAAACTACACGGAAGTTGAAGGAAAGAATTACAGAACATAAATCAGATATTAGGAGGCACGTAGATAGAAATGCATTGTGTAAACATATTATGGATTGTGGAAATGGACATACATTTAAATTTAGGGCTATAGATTCTATACATCCTTCTGTTAGGGGTGAGGATATAAATAATGCCCTTGAAACTAAAGAATATAGATGGATTTTAAGACTGGCTAGTGATTCTCCCCCTGGCCTAAACAGTATGGTTAGTATTAAACCTATACTGATTAAGCTTAGTAGAACTAAGCTGTGATATGATCTATATATTTCCATTCTCCTTGTTTTAACTGTCTTTTATATATATTTTATATTTTGTACTAAGAGTTTTTAATACATGTTTGCTATGCCTTGAATATGAGTCATATGACTTTGGCTGTCGGTCATGTGACTATCCTGGGACCTATATATATGGAGAATGTACTCATGTATTTTAGTATTGAGAAAGGATTATTTCCGAAAGCTTTGCTCGTTATTAAAGTGTTTTTTTACTGACGTTCTGGTTTTTGTTTTGCTTGTGTTATGTGGCAGATTCTGGCTCTCGATAGGCAGCTAACAGTAACCTTCTCCTTGTCCAGCCTAGTGAGTGGGGCGTCAGTGTGCCTGACTATTGAGTCACCTATTACTAGTGTGTTAGGTATGTTATTTCACCTTAAGGGCTGTGATTGTGCGGCACATTGATTTTGTGTTTTATGTGTTGTCTGTTTTGCGATGGGAGGTGCGGGTTTTCTGGGTGTCTGCTTTGGCGCTCTCTGACGCTTTCGCAGGTTTTTATTTAGAGCCTCCGAGAATGATTTTGTGTATTTATGTGTATTTTTTGCCAGTGCTGGTTTAGTAGGTCTATGTGAGGCTGGAGGTGTGGTGCAAGAGTTAACCTTCTCCTCATGACTGTCTGTTCCAGTCTTGGGTGGAGAGACCTTAGCCTCCAGTTTGGCTGTATAATTGCATCTCTAGCATATGTTAGTGTTTTGTGATAGGAGGAGAGGACTGTCTGTGTACATGAGGCAATTGTAACATTGCCTCAGGATACCTAGATTCACCAGCTGGACTGGAGAGTACACCTGAAGTTGCCCTTTGGTAATGCCTGAATAGTAGGGTGAGCTGCTTAGTTGCTTGGTTGGTGAGGGGTGGATAAAGAGCCTTGCCCTGCTGGGGCCATCAAGTGTTGGGGTATATTAGTGCTTGCTATTAGGTCTGAGCAAGTGCTGGACTGTAGGATGCTTTTTGAGTGTTTAGGTTAAGAGTTAAACTAGTTTCAAGTGAAAAACTGAAGAGGAGACTTAGTGGAGCTGGGAATAATTTAACCCTAGCTAACCACTGCTGCCCGACGCACAAAACCGTGCAGACGCAGTTTTTAAACTACTAACTTCTGGGCTGGAACCACTCCTCCAGGCACAGATAGCTGCTCAAAGTTCCCCTCTCTCACAGGTGAACAGAGAAACTTCCCTCTATCCAAGTAAGGTATGGTTCATAGGTTCATAGGTTCATAGGTTTATACTAGGCTATCTGCCCTAAGGCATTTATAAGCCTAGCCCAGAGTTTTGTGGCTTACGCCACCCCTTATGTTAAAAAATACTGTGCCCATTAGTTTGCTGTGCCTCTGTCCAGCAGTGACACAGAGATGATTCCCGGGGTAAACCTATGATCTCCCATCCACCGGTCAAGATTTCTCTTGAACAGAGCCAGCGAGGTGCTCTGCCTCACATGGACTGGGATTTTATTCCACAACATAGGGAGTCTCTGGGTGACAAATCTATCCCTCCAGCATGTCCTGTTTATATCCGTGCTAAGGTTTAAGTCGCTTGCTCTAGTGGATCTAGTAGATTTGGATTTTTTGAGGTGGAGTATGTCCATTAAATTCGGGTTGGACATGGCCTTGTATGTCAGGCACAGGTCACCTCTGAGCAGACGGTATGCGACTGAATAGAGCTGGAGTTTTTTCAGTCTGGCAGCATATGACAGATTTTGGAGTCCCTTTATCCTTTTGGTGAGGAACTTTTGGGGTCTTTCCAATTGCTGCAGGTGACGGGTGAGATACATCCCGAATGGGGCATTGTACTCGATCATTGGTCTGATAAGTGAAGAGTACAGGGGAACAATGACCTCACTTGATCTGGATGTGAATCCCTTCATGATCAGGTGGGCAATGTAGAAGGTTTTTCTAACCACTTTAGCAATGTGAGTGTCAAAAGAAAGGCCACTGTCAACCTGGGTCCCCAGGTCCCTGATAACCTCTTCTGTGCTTAGTGGATTGCCACCTATATGGTAGCTTGGGGTTACCTTGTTTTTCCCGAAGGGTATGACTATACATTTTTTGACATTTAACTTCAGGCCATGGCTCTGGCACCAGCTATCAGTTTCCGTGAGACCCCTCTGAAGGATATCTGTGTCCGATGTACTTTCCACTATGGCTCCCAGTTTGCAGTCATCTGCAAACTTTGTCAGCCATAGTCCTCCTATGTTTGCCTGTACTTTTGAAAAGTAGATGCCGAACAACAGGGGGCCAAGGACTGAGCCCTGTGGGACACCACTTGTGACCTGCTTGGAGTCTGACATGGCGCCAGCTACTCTAACCCTGTGGGTTCTGTCCTTTAGCCAGTTTGCAACCCATCTTGTGACATATGGGTTTACATTTAAGCTGGTACGTTTCTCTATAATACCCGAGTGGGGTATTGTGTCGAAAGCTTTTGCAAGGTCAAGGTAGGCTGTATGGACTGCCTTTCCCTCATCAATGGCCTTGGTGACTGTTTCTAAGAAGTCGACCAAGTTCAAAAGGCATGATCTGCCCTTGACAAAGCCAAACTGGGTCGGGTCCAATGTCTGCAAGTCCCCTATGTCATTGTTTATGAGTTCCATTATGATCCTCTCCATAGCTTTGCAGACCAGGCTTGTTAAGCTTATGGGGTGGTAATTACCAGGGTCCGTAGAGGCACCGCCTTTGTGGAGTGGGATCACAGTTGCCGTACGCCACTCCTTGGGCACGTATCCTGTGGTAAGGCTAAGATTAAACAGCTGCCTTATGTGCGGGTTTAGTTCCTCATTGAGTTCGTGTAGCACACAGCTGGGGACACCATCCGGTCCCATTGATGCTGTGTTTTTAGCTTTAGAGAAAGCAGCTTTCACCTGCGCATTGGAGATGTCTGGGAGGCTGCACTCCGCTGGGATAGTTATCTCTCCTTTTGGGGGGGAGAGGGGGGTGAAGTTTGCACTGAACCTGTCTGCCAGTATGTTGGCAATGTCTGTGGGTTCAGTGATTTTTGTATCATTTTGGACTAATTCTGAGCATATCTGGGAGTTTCCACCCAGGTTTCTAACATAGCTGAAGAAGGCCTTATGATTGTCTTTTGAATCTATGGCAATTTTTCTCTCAAAGTTGGCCTTGGATGATTTTATGAGTGCTCGTATTTTTTTACTAATAATGATCAAAGGTGTCTTTTCTTTTATGGATTTTGCTCTATCATGTAACAGCTTTCTCCTCTTATTGTAAAGTTTGTTTATGGCTGGGGTCCACCAGACTGGATGTTTGCCCTTGGTGGAAAGAGTCTTGGTTTTATTAGGGATTGCCTGATCCATGCAGTCCTGGCGGTGTTCGTAGAAGGCATTTGTAAGGGCTTCCGCAGCTTGGGTTGTGGTTTCCACTGGCTCGGGGGCCTTGAAGGATACCACACCAGTCTTGAGTAGTGTGAAGTTTGCTTTAGAGAAGTTCTTCACTGTGGTCTTTTTTGTTTGGGGTGGGGGCGGGATGTGGATATCCAGTGAGATTAGTTTATGATCTGATCTCACCAATGAGGGATATACTTCCGGTGTGGAGCATTTTGTCCCCATGTTTGTGATGATGAGATCTAGTATATTTTCTCCTCTTGTGGGAACGGTGACTAGTTGTTCCATGGCATTTGAATTTATGAACTCCAGGAACCTTTGGGCTAGAAAGTTTGGGCTTGAGTAATGTTCCCAATCTATATTCGGGTAGTTGAAGTCACCCAATATAATGGTGTTTGGAGATACATTTATACCCTCCAGTGTCTTCAGGAAGGCTGTGTGGGGTTCCTGAGTTTGAGAGGGTGGCCTGTAGCATGCTACAAATTGTAGAGCAGTTTTGCCTATGGTTAATTGCACCTGGATAGTTTCCGATGCTTCGTGCGTTGCCACCAACCTGGAGGTGTGGGTATCCTTGATGAATATGGATACACCCCCCTCCTTTTGTGGTGTGGTCCGGGTTTTGGGGCCGGAATGCATGATATGAGGTAAAACCTGATAGTTGTATGGGCAACTCAGAAACTTGTAACACAGCCCTGAATTCAGCACTAGCCCTGAAATCTGGACTATACTAGCTTAGAAGGGCAGGAAACAAGAATTTTTAATTTTTTTTTTGAAAAAATAAGGCAAAAACAGTAAAAAGTACACTTAAAACAGCTTAACTACAAGTGATCAGAAAAGGCTATCGCACTTTAGTGTGTAGCCTACAACGGTTAAACAATTTATTTAAACAAAAAACTTTTTAAAAGTGCAGGCAGTCAAACAAGTACAATATGTGAAAAAAAACAAGGTTTTAAATCACAATAAGTGCTGGAAAAATCAGCGTTTAGGCGGAAAACAGTTAAGTACAGCAAGAAAATACAGAAAACAGATACTCAATCACTCCAAAGTCTCTCTTTTAAGCTAGAAGGCTTGTATCAGTTTAAGGCTTTCTAGTGCTTTTCAGTAGGTTAGTTACAGTAAAGATGGGAAACAAGCGCAGATGTGGTCTTAGGAATAATACTTCCATTTATCTGAATATCTGTATCAATATAAAGTTGTTGATAACACATTTAAAATCCATGGTAATCATTTAATTCCCATGGATGGTTCCTGCTTAGGTAGCAATTCGTCTCTCAGGTAACAGTACCTTAAATACGGAAATCAAACAGTTTCCGCATCAAAATGTAAAAGTTCAAAAAAACATTACAAAGTGTTAAGTCGCAAAACCTTCAAACCTATCACTGTCATTAATCAAGAACATTAAACCAATGGCTGGTAAGTGATGGAGTTCAAACAAACAAAAAATGAGGAACACACCTCCTTAGCCAAGTCTTGTGTATATGTTAGCAACTGGCAGTAGTAATGGCAAAGTTTGATTAAATCCTTCAGATAAAAATGTAATTCCCATATAACCGGTATCTAAACATAATTTGCAACTCATTCCTCAGGTGGTAAAACCAAAAACAAACATCCAAATGATGTGCATACGAGGACAGAAAATTACAAATCGCTTATGAAATGTATATATCCATTCAGCCAATCACTAAACTGAAAATTGGGCTATATAAAACATAGAGCCTTAAACAGATAAAACTTTAGAACCAGTTTTAGAAGTATATTAACTCCATCGGTCATTCACTGACATTCAAGTGAAGAATCAATCAATCTTTGCCATCAGAGTTATTAACCAATAAATACAGGCTCAGCTAAAGGGCCATATGTGACCCATTGTATCCACTTTCATTACCAGATTAAAAATAAAAATCGGTCTTAACCGTGGGAGATATTAACCAACAACCACAAGCTCAGCTGAAGGGCCATAAATGACCCAGTACATATGAGGACAGATAATAATGACAACAATACAACCAATCCTTCTGAAGTTTAGTGATAGGCAGAACAGATATGTAGATCTCATATGTGATTTGTATTTTTTGTGATCATATTTTATGGTCTGTTTAAGGTTCTATGTTTTATATGGCCCAATTTTCACCCTGTGTAGGTTACTGATGATTTTTACCCCTTGCCACGGCCTTGGTGCTAGATGGCTGTATGATGTTATATATGGCAGGTATGGCCTTCCGTGATTGATTCCGTGTTGATTTTTTTGATCATTATGTGGGTGTTATATCTAGTAAACATGGCTTCTTACTTATCTAGAATCAAGCCTTATGATCGCCCAACCTATCCCATTAGATATAGTTTAATGAAGTTTTTAATATTTGATTTTTGTACCTTTGATTGCGTTATGTGTGTTGTTTTATTTGATTTAATATTATTGTTTGCACTAGAGATTTAGCTCTAAGCTCAGGCATAGTACCTGTTTATTTTATGGGTCTATATTAGAACAGTGAAGTTTCACAACTTCAAATGTTCTAATATTGACCCCTATTCAGCGAACGCTGAAAATATCGAAGTTGCAGAACACCGAATTTCTTCCTAGGGAAGGAATTTGGTTGGCCGTTCCTGTGGCTTCACTATGTTCAGCACTGTCAAGGAAAGTTACAGGCCGTGATCAGGTAAGTGTGTGATTGTGTGGATGTGAGGGTTAGGGCACAGGGTAGGTGAGTTAGGGATAGGCGTGGGTCAGGTAAGTGTGTGATTGTGTGGACGTGAGGGTTAGGGCGGGGTAGGTGAGTTAGGGTTAGGGCGCGGGTGAGGTGAGTGTGCGACAGTGACGGACCTTAGGGTTAGGGTTTGGGTTAAGGTAAGTGGGTAGTTAGTGGTGTGTGTACAGTTTAGTGTAGGGTTAGATGTAGGCTTTTAGGTTTATGTGTGTGGATTGCTGTTTGTTTGGTGTGTTTGTGTTGTGTGTATGTGTGTCGGAACAGCAAATTTTTTCCCTTGGAAAAAATTTGCTGTTCTGCATGTTCGATGTTGTAAGCGCTCGCTGAATAGGGGTCGATATTAGAACATTTGATGTTTTAAAAAGTCGATGTTCTAATATAGACCCTATTTTATTACGTTTGGAAAGGTTTTCCTAGGCAACTGTACATTTGATTAATGATGTGGTATAGCTAATAAGAATGTATGTCCTTAGTAGTGAGACCTACATTGAGCTTTCCCGAATACTTATTTCCACAAAACTAATGGTTAGGTTGTATGAATAAGCTGTTGCCTCACAACTACTCTATCTAATTTTTATTTTGATATGAGGTAGTTGCGAAGGATCCGTAAGTTATGAAAGTGTTTTTTTTGCAATCATATTTTATAGTCGCCATACCTATTCTCATATGGTTTTTAGTTTTATTGTTTGATGCCTAAAGAGTTATATCTGAATGTGTTCTGTACATTGTTTTTTAGCAGCATTCTTTTATTTTGCATTATTATATGCTATAGAATTATAGCTGATGTTTAGGCAGGGAAACCATCTAGTTGATTATGATTGGTTGTGATTCTCAAGTTAACATCATGATTGGCTAAGCATATGACAACTATTAGTGGTTCATGCTTATAAGAGAGAGACCAATAAAGAGCTCGCTCTGTGTTACTTATTCTTCTGAAGTTTAGTGACAGGCTGAACGGATATGTAGATCTCATAAACGATTTGTATTTTTTGTGATCATATTTTATGGTCGCTATACCCATTCTTATATGTTTCCAGTTTTTTTTATTTGATGCCTAAAGAGGTATATCTGAATGTGATCTGTACATTGGTTTTTATCAGCATTCTATTAGTTTGCATTATACGTATGCTATAGAACTATAGCTGATGCTTAGGTGCAGAAACAGTCTAGTTGATTATGACTGGTTGTGATTCTTAAGTTAACATCATGATTGGTTAAGCATACAACAACTATTAGAGGTTCATGCCTCTAAGAGAGAGAACAATATAGTGCTCTCTCTGCGTTATTCATCTTTCTGAAATTTAGTGATAGGATGAATGGATATATAGATTTCATAAACAATTTGTAATTTTCTGTCCTCGTATGGACATCCTTTGTATGTTTGTTTTTGGTTTTACCACCTGAGGAATGAGTTGCAAATTATGTTTAGATACCGGTTATATGTGAATTACATTTTTTATCTGAAGGATTTTATCAAACCTTTGCCGTTACCACTGTCATTTGCTAACATATACACAAGTCTTGGCTAAGTGGGTGTGTTCCTCATTTTTTTATTGTTTAAACTCCACCCCTTACCAGTCATTGGTTTAATGTTCTTACTTAATGACAATGATAGGTTTGAAGATTTTGCGACTTAACACCTTGTAATGTTTTTTTGAACCTTTACATCTTGACGTGGAAACCGTTTGATTTCTGTATTTAAGGTACTGTTACCTGAGAGATGAATTGCTACCTAAGCAGGAGCCATCCATGGGAATTAAATGATTACCATGGATTTTACATGTGTTATTAACAACTTTATATAGATACTGATATTCAGATAAATGGAAGTATTATTCCTAATGTCCTAAACTCCTCCAATTTTTTCTAGTGATTGGTTTATAGATTCTTAAGTGACCTATTACAGGATTATGCATAAATGAATGTTTTAGTTAATAGTAAATGTTTTTTATTGGTTTATAATTTTTAAATAATGAATGTGATTGGTTGTTACTTGTTTTTTAAACTATTAAGATGATTGCTTTATTACGATCTGAAGAAGGCTAATACAGCCGAAAGTGGTCATCATTTCTGTTCATCCTTTGAATAAAGTGGTTGTTTTATCCATAGACTTGTCCAGTATAAGTGTTTCATCAGGAGAGAACAAGCCGTGGTGTTTAGCCGAAGATTTCTTTTCATGGTTTTGGTGTTTGTTCCTCAGCTAGCTTTAGCAGTATCTACTGAGTTTTTTTGCTGCCAGAATTATTTAGATAGGCTGACAAAGATTAAAGTATTGCAGGGGAATCTCACAGAACAAGGACAGGCACAATTGCAGAATGCTAAAGAGAAAATATGGGAAAATCTGGATAATATGCATGAATTTAGAAAGATTGCTGTTAAGCAACTTTTTAATGGTAACTCCAGAACACATACGTTTTTTAGCACAACTTGGGCAACAGAAAGTAGAAATGGTTGTTGCCAGACTTATTGAGTTATAACAAGGGAAGTAACCAGATATCCTGTAGAGCTATTTGTCATATTTTAGAAATTTTTCCAAAAATTTTTAGAGGAATATGGAAATCAAGAAAAAGCACAAATGGAAATATTTTTGGAAGACTTACTTGTCCTAAAATTAGAGGTAGTTAAGGCTCAAAGATTAACAGTTAAGAAAGGAAGAGATGCGATAAAAATGGTGACATATAATCAATCTGCAGGACTGTCTCCAGGAATACGATATTCGTGTGAAGCTTAGAAGCTAGGAGGAAATAAAGTGATAAAGATCTGGAAGGTTTTGTTTAACAGTATTTTAAAAGGGGGTGAAGTACCAACATCCTGGAAGAAAGCTGTGGTGGGTGTAATACCTAAAGACAGTAAAGACTCATCAGACCCAACTTCATATAAGCCCATTTCAGTTTTAAATCATGATTATGAATTGTCTATAATGGCTGAAAGAATGGGGTGGGTGATGCAAAAAATGACAGTTGTGGATCAGTGTGGTTTTGTGGAGGGGTGGCAAACATCTGACAACATTAACAGCGTGCTGATGATACACAGTGAAGCAGAATGTAGGAAAGTGCTGCTGACGTACATGTGTATTGATGCAGAGAAAGCCTTCAATGAGTAAGTTGGGATTTTATGATTAGGGCAATGGAAGTATTCACATTCCCTGATACAATAATAAAGTTATTTAGGAGGATATATGAGGAACTGGTGGCAAAAATTAAAGTGGAAGGGTTCCTCTGATAAGTTGTGTCCGAACAGAGGAACCAAGTAGGAGTGCCCTCTTTCCCCTTTGCTATTTGTGTTACATTTAGAGTCATTGGCAAAACATAAGGGACTCATAAATTCAAGGACATAACTGGTATGGTAATCAAGAAAAGTTTACTTTATTTGCAGGAAATATTATTTTATACCTGATAATAGCAGAAAAGAACATCTCAGTGTTGTGGAACATTGTGAGACAGTTTTTAGTCTTGTCAGGATATAAAATTAATGAAGATAAAATGAAGGCTTTAGCTGTAAACTATGTACCCACACATGAATTAGTTCAGCAACACCCATATATATGGGGGCATGGTAAAATTAAGTATTTATGAGTATGGGTTAAAAGGATTTTGTTATGGCAGCTAAGCTACGGATAAGTGGGAAGAGACTGAACAAAAGATACAAAAACTTAGAAACTGAAAGCTTGTGTTTAGGGATATGGACAGCAGGATACAATCAATGAAAATGTTTTTAGTCCATTTTGTTTCATATACAAGTCAGGTATATTGTTTCAACCAGAGAAGTTGCAGACAGTAATTAATAAAGGGTTGAAGGATTTTATCTGAGAGAGGAAAAGAACAAGTGTCAAGTGGGATAAGATGATCCTTCCATTAGAACAAGGTGGTTTAGGATTTCCTGATTTGAATGGATATTTTAGGGCTACACAGTCAAAGCTCATACACATAAAACAAGCAGAAAGCTATAATTCAAAGTGGAAACAGTGATGAAGCAGGAGGAAATTCAAGAAATAAAGAGAGCATGGTATTTTGGATGCAGCTCCATAAAGAGAAAAACAGCAGCCTTACAGAATATTATATTCATAAAATAGCAGAAAGTATTCTAAGAATAAAGCCAACAGAATAATGGAAAAAGGAGATTCTGCTGATAGGGATGACTGCAGTTATGGGTACAGAGAACAGGCAAGAGGGGGCTGGAATGTACTGGAGAAAACTGGCAAAGGAATCAAATTACTGGGAGCAAATAACTAGAGAGGGAAAGTTAGCTGAAAAGGAACAGGACAGGAAGTTATTTGGACATGCGGCCAAAGACTGCCTTCGCTATCAGGGATTGTTAGAGTATAGGCAAAGAGAATGGAATAAGGGAATCCTAAGTGAAAGACCTGCACTGGTAGACTTTTTAGCTGAATCTAGAACAGAAGCTGCTGTTAAAAAAGAGATAATTAGTAGAGCATATTAAATATTGCACAATATATATATAGGAATCAATCAGCGTAGAAAAGATTGGGAAGAGCGATTGGATATGCAATGCACAAGGAAACAATGGAAAGAAGTAGGCCTGGCTATCAAATATGCAACCATGTCTATAAGATTTAGCATTTTTTTCTTGGAAGTGTTTGAATAAGTATTTTTTATACCCAGAGCAGACTCCTAAGAATTTTTCTTTGGGAAGATGCAAATGTTGTAGGTGTGATGGAGAAGATAGAGGAAACTGGGCACATATGTTTTGGGAGTGTAATGAGTCAGCAGCTTCAAAAATTCCCTACAGAGTACTCTTGTCAGAATTATTGGGTGAGCAAATGGGTGCAACTAAGGAATTTTTTTTTTTTTGAGCTGGGATAAAGAGCTGAATTGCCTAGACATAGTAAGTCCTTGCTAAGTGTAAATCTGCTGGCTGCCAAAAAATCAGTTACTAGAAAGTAGAAATTAAATTCTAAACAAACTGTATTTGAAGTACTGAATATTGTAACAGAGATAAAAGAAGTGGACACTGGATCTGTAGAAAAAGGTAGAAGCAAATTACATAGAAAAAATGGAAATTGGGGAGCAATACATGCAGAATAACGTTTTGAAGGAGTGAGGTTTAAGGGAAGGTAGGAAATTATCAATTTATGTAATGTTAGATTGATGCTAATCATATAAAAGAATATATGTGATGTATAAGGCTTGTAACTGAACACGTTAACATGTTTTTTTTTATATAAATGTACGTTTGCCTGTGTCTTAACTGATAATTCAATAAAGGTGTTAAAAAATTGGGTCTATATCAGAACATCGAATGACAAAAATATTAAAGCATACAACATTGAACACAGAACATCGAACGCACATAACCTGAAAACGCAGAATTCCGAAAACAGAAGTCACAAACATAAACACTTGGCCATCCACTCACCTAACCGTAACACACCAAACACCACGCCTCTTAAACTGTCAAAACACAACCCAGCCACCTAATATAACTACCTTACAAACCTAAACAGTGAGTACTCTACTCAGCTCAACAAAAAGTAAATATGAAAAACAAAACCAGCATACTACCACACAACAATAACCAAACTACATACACACTATCAAAAAACAACAAAATATTTACATTATTAACTACTAAAACACACAATCTACAACCTATTAACTACTAAAACAATCTGCAACCTATTTCTTATGTAGGGGGCTTTGCCCCCCACACCCCCCAACATGGGGGGCTGTGCCCCCCACACCCCTCCTACTTAAATATACCAACTCTGAGTTTGCACCACAGTGGAGGTAATACATTCACATGTATCACTCCAATGTTATCTGTCTTGCCTACCCTGCTATTGCACAGTGATTCGTAGCAGACGTTCTTCACATTTTCCAGTAACGTCAGGGTGTTGAACTTTGCATGGGCCAACTGTGGCAGTCCGGGGTTTCCGTTTTTGGAATTTGGAGCATTCGGCATTGTTCGTGATCGAGGTTTAGTGTTCGATGTTGTGCGATTCGACATTCTGCATGTTCGATGTTCTAATATACACCCAAAAAATTGGTGTGTGTGTGTGTGTGTGTGTGTGTGTGTGTGTGTGTGTGTGTGTGTGTGTGTGTGTGTGTGTGTGTGTGTGTGTGTGTGTGTGTGTGTATATACAGTACCCCCTCCATTGTCATACATTGTATCCATTTTTTTTATTCTCTTACCTTAACCTATTTTCCTTTTTATCCCTTGAAACAACATTTTCTCAATTTTTTCATATAATTTTTTTCTAACTCATTTACCTTTTTAATTCCATTCCTTTTTCTACCTCAGTTTCAAACTTACTTAATATTTCAGCATATCTTTTTTCTTTCTTTTCTTTCAATATATGAATAAACCCATTTATATATTTTGTTTTATATACAACCCATCCATATGTCCAAGTTCCATAATATTCTTTCACAGACATATGCTCATATCACAATCTCAATCTTTCTTACTTTAATCTATTAAAGCGTGACATTAGCCTTTTTATTCCTTTTCTTTCTTTTATAATATTTTCATTATTAGGTACCAGGGCCCATAATGCTTTATAATCAGAAAATTCTGCTATTTTACCACCTCCCATTATTTCTCTCATAAATTTTGAATATAAATTAATCTATTATGTTCTAAATATCCTTATTGGATAAGTCTAGTTTCTTCTTTCTCCTAAAAACAACTCCCCATGTGTAAGAACTGGTTTCATAACTTTAAAACCCTAAAATATTTTTTTATTTTCTTTCCTAAAATTCACAACAACAATTTTTTTTCATTTCTACAACATTTTTTTCTGTCATATTTGTGTATTCATAAATAATAATCATTCTTACTATTTTTTTTTTCTCTTTTATGTCATATACTATCAGTCTTCCTGGTATAACTACTGTTATGTTCCTTCTTTTTACTTTGTTTTTATCATATTTGCTTCCAGATATGAATATTTTCTTCCTCCATACAGCTCTATCTTTTCTAAAACAACTTATAACAACAAGACGTATAATGGTTGTGCTTATTCTTTTACACCATTCCACTACTGGTGGATCCTTTTCCTTTCTTTGCATCCTTAGTGGTTTCAACTTTTTTTTTTTCTCTTTCTTATTTTCACTCTTCCATAGTACATTCTGCCTTCTCCTGTCTCCATACCCAAACCTCATCTTCCTTATCACTACTTAGTGCTTCACACTTATTTTCCAAATATACTTCAACATTATTTTTTGTGAGAATGTGAATATTTGAATGCTGCTTCATTCTTTTCATTTCTATCCTCCTTTTTTTCCCACCACAACTGTATAATCTTTCTCTGGGTTTTATCTGAAAAGAGTGCATCAGCACTTTGATTCCATGCAGTTTAACCACCAGTGGCACAATTATACAATCAAGCACTCTAAGTCTATCCTTTCATTCTTCTTAATTATAATCCTTTCCACTGGCCATTTCCTTACACTCTACTGTCCTTCCAGCTTTTTTCTGCCTTCCTCAGCATTTCCAGTCTGTTCATGACTATTTCACAGCTTCTGCAAAAGTTAAATTCACAGCAGATTTAATGTTGAAACCCTGTTGCCAGTGCATACTCTTAAAGCATGTATCCCGCCAGTCAAGCATATACCAGATAAGACTTTCTTCCAGACCTGCCTTACTTCCATCCTTCTCATATTCCACAATGATGATTTCCTCTTTTCCTTATCTATCGCTCATTCCACTAAACAGCTCCACCTTGCAGCCTCTCTGTTTCTCAGACCATCCTGGTTCATTAAATCTACCAAACCTACATTGATAATCCTCCCTTGTGTACTGTTGTTACTACAATTTCCTCACGATCAGCAATCACAAAACTTTCCATTTTTCTTGTTCATTCTACTGTGAGCATTTCCTTTCTATTCCTACATGCTGAATCTCTCTCCTCACCACTGCAACAGCCCTCTGGTACCACCTAGCAGTGCAAAAAGAGGAGAGGAAGTTCCATAGTGCCCCAGCCAAATTCCCCTTAGTGACTATGAATACCACCTCAGGTCTCCCCTAAAAAGAGGTTATTGGCCTAGTGGGACTAACTCCAGTCAACCAAGTGTAAATAAAATAAAGAAATCACTTAACATTATAATTTTTTTCAGAAATTTGCCTAATGTTAAAAGGATAGGGGAGTCATTGTAATGAAACTAATTTTTATACATGCCTATAAGACTTGATACAATAGTTCATTTCGTGAGAAAGACCAAAATGAGTGAGAATTCTTTGAAAATATTGCTGTAGTCTGCGTAAAGCAGTTTCTAGAAGTTAGCAGCTGGCTAATCTAATCAATCAGAAAAACACAATGATCATTTTTTGTAGTCCATGGAATTTTACCTACTCCCATGTACTACAAACAGATGAAATTGTGTAGTAGCTATATGTGTTTTACTACTTAGAGACCACTCAAAAAGAACACTGGAAGGCTGGTAAACATTGTGTTTGGACTTAAATCAACTCAATTCACTATTTTTTTAAATGCTTTCTGCCCTTCATCTGCTGTAGCCACTGAGCACTATTAAGAGTTAAGAGTGAGACTAGTGGTTAATAATGCTAAGTGGGGTGCTTAAGAATCACTGAGCATCTTTCTGGTATCAGAAAAGTGCTTAACAAGCCTTTCTTTCACAGTTTTTGGAGGGTAATCACAGCAATCAATGCACTACAAATCATTTAATATTGTCTTAAGAAATGGTTCGCCTGCAATCACCCGGCAACCTATCTTGTCAGGGTATTTATTCTGATAAATGGAAAAAATGGATCCAGATATTTAATTTGTTCCTGAATGGGAGCAAAGTCTCACAGAATCCAGCAAAGATACAATTTGCTATGTTTCTGCATATCACCATGGCAGAAACCCTAGAAGCTTACAACATATTTGAATTCTGGGGAGGACAAAAACAGAATGTTGCAAGGTTAAAAATCCATTTTTGGAGCTACTTTGAGTCATGAAAGACTCTGTTATTCATTCATCATTTCTTCTTCAAAGGGACAGAAGGCTCCTCACGGTCTACTGATACATATGGCATTAATTAAAAATTCGGCCAACACGTGACTTTTGGCAAGCTGCATTATTTGCTAGTGTCAATAAACAGAATCATATACAGAATCAAGAAATAATCAGAAGCAACAAAGTAGAGTGACAGGTACTGGTGTGTGTAGAGGGAGTATAAATTACCCTGTTATAAATAAAAACACTCCCTGAAGAGTCTGAGGTGTATAGCATAGCTTGTGACAAAAAGCGTGAAATTAATAAAATACAGAATAAGCAAAGATGCTGCAAAGAATAAAGCAAAGGTTAAGTCAAGTATGGTACAAATAAAGTGTTATACAATAGCTGTTGTGATAAGCTTTAGAAAAATAAATTCCCTGTTATTAATAAAGTCTGTAGAAACTATGGCAAAAGGAATCATTTTGCTAAAGCATGAAAAAATGAAATAAAGGAATTTACAGAAAAAAGGACTGCATTACTACGACAGACTCAAAATTAGTTATTTATAGGCATGATTCATATTAAGAATGTAAACAGACTGAAGAGTGTGCAAGATAAAAATAATGAAAAGTAACAACCAGAAAATGATTAGAAATACTGGGAGGATGAAAATTAATTACTGAAGCGTGAATTTTAGATGAGGTACTGAAGTAGTGTGTAATGTAAAGTCTGCAAAAAAATCTGAAGCACTAGATCAGAAAAATAATAATTTGAAGCAGTCACTGTAGAAACATCATTAATGCACCAGGTATTATAAAACTGGCAGGTTAAAAAGCGCTAACGAGTGAATTAATTTAAAAATAAAAAATACAACACTCTGTACCAGACAGTTAATACTCAGGTGTGCAATCTCTACTGGGTCTTGTTAGCAGCTGGGCATGATGAGAATAATTCAGTTTGGCTGCATGCAGATCAATAATGGTCCATTTGATGAGTTATGTATAAAAACTCCAAAGCTTTATGCATTGGCACAGGCTATATGCCAGTTCTTTATTTAGAGAGATCCTCTACTGCATCCTGTAGTGTATGCTCCAAGGAAAGCTCCAATAGCTATGTAGGTTAGAAATAAGAAAGAGTTAAACCAAATGGAGAGAAACAATATGATACAGAAACAGAGTCTGAAGCAATGGCAAATATGTTTACTGCAATGAAGCCAGACAAAGCTATATTTGCATATATCCACATCACTTGAATACATCTATAAAAGAGGCATCACTATCTACTTCCTAGAGTTGAAGAACCAGTGGCTGTCATGCCAAAAGCAAATTTTTTTTTCTGTTTTGATGTAAATCAATGATTTGGGGAAATAACAATTTATAGTTAAAGTTCCAAACTGTGTACCATTAACTTCCCTATGCAAAGGTGCAGATTTCTAAGACTTCTAGTCACTATTTTATCTCCACTAGAAAAATAGGAGTTACACATGTGAGACACCCAAACTGCATATTATCAGAAGGTTTCAAATCAGACAGTGAAAAAGCATCATACTGCAGATGCCACAGCTTAAGGATAAACAAGGGCTGAAGAGATTTATGGGAAAGATGCAGTATCCTTCTGGGTTAACTCTTAGGCTGTCATTCAGCTGCAATGAGAAATTTCCGGTAACATTATAAGGAAGGTAACTGGAACATGCAGCAATCAAATAGTTTTAAAATGCTTAAAGAGATAGCAACAAAAGAGCCTACACTAATGTAAATAAGTAAGTCACATTACAAGCTGATGCTAGTTCAAACAGTACTGAGGTGGTGATCCTGCAGGAAGGTAACCAAATGCTTATGAATCAAGAGCTTTTACAGAATGCAAGAGGTGAACTGCTCAGGCAAAAAAGAGTTCATTAATGTAGTGCATGGGTATGCAAAGCTCCTTGAGTATTTATGGGAGAGACATGAGGGAGCAAATCATCATAAACTACTACAAACTGCATTTTGGAAGTCCTTGTAAAAGACTACACTGAAGCTGTCAAATGTTGCTGAGACTGCAGAGCATTACTTAAGGGCGAATTACAAGGAAATGCATGCATCGGCTATGTTAAGTTGTTTGTATCTATCATAGCAACAAGAACATTTGCTTTGGGAAGTATGTGAACTGAACTGTGTAATTCCATATTTGTTTGTGGACAGAGAGAACTGAAACTTCTAGAAGTGTACTCAAAGTAATCTGAAGTTGAGAATGCTTAAAACTGAAACAGTAGGTTAGCCAGAGCAAAAGTCTGCTGCAAAGAAACAACTACAACCATAGCTGAATCACATTTGAGAATTATTAATTGTAAAGAGTATGTGATGTGTTATTCTTGCTTGGCAGGCCAACACAAACTGAACATTGAGTTAAAGACTGTTCTGTATGGAATACATACGATAATATAACTCAGGGAAGAACATGAAGTAAAATAAGAACAGATTTCTTTCAGAGAAATTGCACACTTAAAATGTCTGACTACTATTTAAACCTTTCAGAACTGTCAAGTTATAGGACACAACAAATTTTGCTGTCTTCACTGCAATTAAAATTGTGTTGCTGGGATGTGATATAGCTGTCTTGCATAATTCTCTACAACATACAAGCATGGAAGTCAGTAAATGTTTAGAGCAATGGGACTTTCAACATATGATCTCTAGTCCAAACTATCCATACACCAATGGTCAAGGCCAGAGGACAGTGTAGACTATGAAAAACCTCAGGAAGAAAACTAAATTAACAGTAACTGCTGCATCAATGAACATCCACCATTGTTAGAATACAGAAAAACTCCTATGGTACAGAGGTATCAACTGAGCAACTACTAAAGGGTTGTGCAATAAAAGGTTGACTACCAACCTCTACTTCCTTGCTATAGACTGCACTCATGACTTCAGTAAAATGGAAACTGAAAAAAGTTCAGATAAAAGTTCTACATTTACAAAAGAATAAGATGCCTTTACTCTTTAAAAGAGGAAGGCAGACTAGAGTACAGGAAAATTTCACACAAAAGCAGCTGAAAGTAATGGTCCTCAAGAAGTCTAAGCAGCTGAAAGCATTCACTGTTAATACTGAGGATGGAAAGCTGCTAAGAAGAAACAAGAGACATTTGTTCAAAATAAATATGTCTAGATGAAACTATGACAAATATTGTATTTAAGAAGCTCCAAAGAACAGATGTGTCAAGGACTGCCACATGGATACACAAGAAGGTATCTATGGAGGCATTTCAAAAGCCTATGGTGAATCCGTAGTGCAGATAGCCTGTCTGAAGGCGCTAATCCTGATATTTTTTTTACAAATTCATAAGTATCAAAACAGAGCACGGACTCTTCCAGTCATTCCAAATGTTTCTTTGTCTTTTTGGCTTAGGGGTCACCACAGCAGAACTCCGGTCCGCTAATGACTGGCAGTAGATTTTTATGGTGCCGAGTTGCCAGCCCAACACCGAACCTTCAGCAAGGGCACGCCCATTCATGCACGTCTTTTGGAGGTCACTCAACCGCAGGGAGGACATGCAGACTCCACATGGAAGGCACTCCAGGCGAGAATCAAACAGGAGAACCTCTTGCTGTGAGGCAACAATGCTACCGCTGTACCACCACGGCTTACTCTTCCAGTCATTCCAAATATGGTAGATTATTGAGAAAGACAATAAAATACTTGTACATTTGCAAGGACCGAAAAGTAATGACATACGTTTTGATAAAAAAATGTTGCTAGGTACTGTACTATAATTATTTTGCCTCTAAACATGAAACATTTTGTGAAAGATAAAGTGAGCATTAAGATTATGTTGCTGTGCTATTAAGTATAAAATTGTTATATGAAGTATAACACAAGTATGTCTATTTGAAATTCTACCTCAAAGTCAGTGGGAAATGCATCTTAGAAGAGGTAAATTTAATACATAGCATATAGCTTTAAAAATATGACCTTAGCTTAAGATATGCAATAAAGAATGTGACTTGCATGATCTGATTTCCTGTTCTATAGCATAGCTGAAAATACATGATAAAGTTGGCAACACACAAATGGTCACCATCTCATTCTTTCAGCTGTTTTGTTAATACTAAGTGTTATAGGCGATAGCAAACGTGGACATAACAAATTTCAATTAGTAAAGGTTTAAAGACATTAATGACGTGCTTCTTGTTCCAAGGGTACAAAGTTCGATTCTTTTCACTTTCATTTGCCTGCTATGTGATTTTGAACAAGTCAATTAACCAGACATTGCCCCCAGGTTGTCCCTGAAAACAGGCAATTGTGTCCACTAGACGTATGCAGTCAAAAAATAGGTAAAAATAAAACAAATTTATCAAATGTGTGAAATGTGTGGCATTTATCCAAAAAAAAGAGAGAAAGAGCGACATATGGAGTAGGTAAATTTTTTTACTTTCCTGAATACAGTACCCATAATCAATATAAATACCATTTTGGGTCAGCCAACCAACCAATCCAAATTAAAAACAAAAATGAGAGAAAAAAAAACTAAGCTTACTCTCTCTCTCTCTCTATATATATATATATATATGGTTTACTATCATAAATTCGAAAATCAGAACAAAACGTGTCTGCATTTTCGAATTTATACATCGGAAATGAACATTTACGATTTGCCCTAATGTCGAAAACAGCTGTGTATTGTCGAAAATGTCATGCGCGACATTTTCGGCAATACACAGCACTCCCACCCGTTCCGTAACTACCTACCTAACTAGCCTAAACACACAGTTATGCCCCCCTGCACCCCCCCTGTGGGGGGCTGTGCCCCCCACCCCCCCAACTTAATATTCCAACTCCGAGATCGCACTACAGTGAGGAAAGGGATGTATTTCCCTAACCGCGATCCCCTCACATGAGCGAACGTTAGAATTGCGAATGCACAGTCCATTCACAATGGTAACGTTCGCTCACATCACCTGCCGAAATATGAAGTATTCGAACATCTGTTGTTCGAATACTTCATAGCCGTGCAAGTGCACGTCGGCATTGTGATAGTAAACCTATATAAATATAAGTATATATATCTATATATATATATATATATATATATATATATATATAGTGATAGTTGTCTGAAGCAGCTAGTAGCAATATATAAACATTAGTTTGTGCATATATGTTTAAAAATATCTGAAGCATGCATTTTACATACTTAATCATCACAGAAATCAAGACAAGATGAGACAACTTAGTTCTTGTAAACAGAAAAACTCAGGTGGCAAACAGATAAACAGATAAAAGAATTAGAGTAAGTGAAATGGCTGCCTGCCACTGTAGGTTCCACAGAGGAAGCTCACCAAACCACAGCTCTGCAACAGGGTCATGAGGGACCTGAGCTGGCTGTTACAGAAGAAGTACTGCTGATGAAAAGTAGCTAGATCCACCACGCTTCCCAAACAAGTTATCTGAAAACTAACAAAACAACATGCTTATAGTAAGAGCTGTAGGAATTCCACACTACATCCACGCAGCACTCACCATTTACTTTTAAGTCCTTTTAGGACCCCAGAATAATTATTCTAAAAATATAAAGTGACAGGCTATCCTGACATTTTAATGGTCCATATTATTAAGAAAGGACACTGTCTGCTGTACAGGTCTGTGAATTTTAAGTTCACTAACCCGGTATAATATATGGTGGCACTTTCATAATTTGGAAAGTAATGGCATCTCATACATAATAAAAGCCTTTGTAGTTCACTGATAAAATCAATTTTGAAAGCAGGAAAATGACTCAGGACATTATAGTGAAATACTGTACATTATGGTTAAAGCAGAGCCTAGGTATTCTTCAACCATGATGGCCAACAATGGTGCCTAGCATTCATTTAGGTGTGTGTCACATGCCATGGTTTACTCCATAACCAAACCTTGATATCTAGAATGCCCCTACCAATTAAGAGTAACAAGACATCTGCACAATCTTACTTCTTATCCTCTGCAAGTGAGAGTCCAAAATGCTCCCTTACCTGAGATAAAACTTGTTTCCCATTTTCAAAGTGAATTTCCACATAATCTGAGGATAAGAGATCACTGTAATAAAGGAAGAAAAACAAGTAAGTAATGTTTTCATAGCTGCAGTCTAAAAATTCAAGTGCATGAAAAGTTGTATGAGAATCCATTTTAATTGCATTGTTAATAAAATTATTTAACACTTCTTACAGACCACTCCAAACATTTTTCAATGAACCTAGTATTAGCAACTTGTATAAACCTCAAAATGGGGAAAGCCCATGTAAGTACAAACTGCATCAGGGAAATTGTTGTTGTCTCTGATAGAAAATAGACTGGGGCGGCAGTAGGGCTCATATGACTCCAACACTGGACCTCCTTTCCTGGCCTGGGAGTGAGCCTGCTCTTTTTCTCTAAGGCAGAATAAATAGGCTAGCAGGAGAAGGTAATTTGGGGTGAGTGGGGGAGCCATGTGAAAAGCAGGAAAAAAGGTAATCTTAACCTAGTTAACTCTGGTCATACTGAACTTAACTGGTATTTAATCAGTGGCAGCTCGTGCCATCGGACTGCAGGACTGCAGCCCACCCAGATTTTTTAAAAAATATTTACAAATTAGTACTAGTTAAAATTAAATAATATATACTGTCTGTCTAGCTGGTGGCTGCCTGCATTTCTAAGCGAGTCCGACTGACGACCCGAAACTTGGACTACGCATGCTTGGTGAGTTCCGTTTTTTTTTTTTTTTTTAAATTAAATTAGTCTATCTAAAATTTCCAGACTGCTGTACAGGCAGTCCGGATTAAGGAAGGAAGAAGGCATCACTGTGATGCCCAGAAGGCTATGCATTAACTGCCCAATAAAATAAAAGGGGGTCGGACTGCTACGACCGTAGGCACGTACGTGATGTTGGCAGCTGGATGGCTACTGATTGGTTCTCACTCTCAAAGCGAGAACTAATCAGTACTATTACTATTAGGCAGCGCAGTGCTTTGGATGATATTACTTAGCTTGCTAATTGCGGAGTACGGATGGTGCTCAGGGGCGTGCAACAACTGTTTGGCTTTATTAAGTTATGGTTGATACTCGAGAATTCAAATTTTGTGACTTACTAAGATGGAGACGATGGACAGGTCACTCAGTTTTTAAATAATTGAGGTAGGGCAAAATTACTAAATACTAGTACAGTGTACAGTCAAAATTTGATTGTGCATTCATCACTAAGTAGATAATAATCCTCCTGTGTTGTCTGTTCAGAGATAAATTATTAAAACTGGTTGTATGTTTACTTGCTTGCCCTAAACAATATATTTGCTATACTGTTTGTTTTTGAGTGTTTTGTGGTGGCTTGTTTACTTCTTTACAGTTGAGTTGAGTAACTTGAGTTAGAGTTAGTTTTCAAATCCACTAACTAGGCGGGCCTCTTAACAGCCAGATTACATTCAGACTCTAAAGTTTACTGTTTTTGCCAGGCTCTGGTGTCACTGTCAAAATAGTACAACACTTTTTTTTTATTTCATCTGTAGTCAGCATATCATTGCTGAAGCTTTGTTTGTATGTTATGTTTTTTTTTTAAAGAAACAGCACTCTGGATAATCCAGAAGCAAAAGGGCTATGTTGTGTCTTTCGGCTTTTCCCGGTTAGGGGTCGCCACAGCGGAACTCCGGTCCGCTAATGATTGGCAGTCGATTTTTACATGCCAAGTTGCCAGCCCTGACGCACAACCTTCAACTAAGGTATGCCCATTCACGCATGTCTCCACGCAGAAGACGCTCTGAGAGTCGAACCGGACAGAATCTTACTGTGAGGCGACAATGCTACCGCAGCACCACCACCGCAGTTAGAAGCAAAAGGGCTATAATGGTCAGAAAAGAAAAAGATGATTTTTTTTTTTTTTTTTGTAATTTATACATGTGTGGTGTGCTGCTGATGGTAATCGAGAGTTTACTGTTTACAGAATGTGTAGGCCTGGCCAACCTAAACTCTTGTTGGAAAGGTTTTCTTAACTTTATTTATTTTTTGTTTAATGTGTGTGTGTGTGTGTGTGTGTGTGTGTGTGTGTGTGTGTGTGTGTGTGTGTGTGTGTGTGTGTGTGTGTGTAAAAAAGAGTGACTGCACATATGTGTGAATCTAAAATGGTTGAATTAAAATTTTATACAGTGAGTGCAGGTAAGGTAAGTAGGAGCCAACATGAAAATGAATGTTTGACAGAAAAGATGGTTGTGGAAGATTGCATTACACTGTACAGTGTGCATGTGCAAGTTTCTGTGAGAAAAGTAAGGGCTAGATAAGGGGATAGATTTAGAGTCTTGCATGTTTGGTATTGTTTGTGATCTGTGTTCATTTGTCTTGTGTAGTAGTTGTGTTAGGGAATTTTTAATAATATAATGTGGATGGTTAGGTTTAGGTGCAAGGTTATAGTTATATATTTACCAAACACAAGTAAGTTGGTGCAGGGGGCAACACTCACCCTTACTGAAGTACATACTTGTCAAACTCTTAGTGCAAGAAAGTTGGTCAAAGCTTAAAATAGAGGGACAAAGGCCCAGAAAATAGGGATAGATTTTAAATATTGCTCTTACAAACTTAGAAAGTTGCTACAATAGCTGGATTTATGCCATGCATTCCCTGAAGGATATGAAGTCTGAAACTCAAATGCATCTCATTATTCATTGACCACCCACCACACATTTTATCAGAAACAAGCCAAAATATGAGGCATAAATCTGGGCATTCTGTAAAAATCTGGACAGTTGAGAGGCATGCTTAAGCAAGAACTGTATACAACTTAAGCTTGTCTGAGATTGTAAGATGCAAGTAAGCTTTAATAAGCATACTTTTAAAGAATTACCAACATTGAAAGCCTTTTTGTTGTTGCCATGCAGAGAATGTTTACATAACATACAAGCCTTAGGTATTGAAATGCATATTACAATATTTTCAGAAGGCCATTACATTTGTTGGAGACTTGAAGTCATCTTTACAGGCTTTATCCATACACTAAACAGAATGGCAATCTATCATGTGTGATCCATATCCTATGCAGTAATCATTTAAGCAATTTATCTTGAGCTTGTTTCTTGTTTGCTATTCATTTTTACTTTGATCATGTTTTCCCCATGAAACAAGTAGATAGTTGTCAAGCAGCAGGTCTTTTTGAGATAAACATTTTTACAAGTGGGGATATTACATAGATTGCTACTTTCAGCATGTTACTTGGCACTTTTATGAAGCTAAATATAATTAGAACTGCAGTGCAAGAAGTGGTTGAGTTGAGTGCTGCTTGTTTTTTACACTTGATTTTGACTGGCGTTTCAGTAATGTATTTTAAAAGTAATTTATTTGTTCATGCCTCACAACCTTTTTGTTTACATCTGGATATTAAGTAAGCTGTCACACAGCCAATGCATTAAAATATTTTTTTCTTCTACACTTCATTTTCTCTTGATTGGACTCTCATAGTGACGGTCTGGCACCCAGGACAGCATATTTAATTAAAGTCACAGTTTTTGTGGTTTTGAGCAGAGCTCTGCCCCTTTCTAGTTGGTCACACTCCTTTCCTTTGGCCCCACCCATTCCCCCCCTTGATCTGAAGTCACCAGCCGCCACTGTATTTAATGTTCTGTTAAGCATACTAGGATACTACTGTGTTAATGACAGTGGGATTATAAATGACTGTCATGATTTTGCTATAGGTGACTTGAATTTTTGAGTAAGGTTTACAGATAATGGCTATATTCTGCTGTTTAAGTGGTTCTGTAGAGTCTGTCAAGTCATATGGAGAAGCAGTCAGCTTTGTAGGAGATGGCTGCTTGAAGAATTAATGGGACTTGTTTAGGCTACACACCTGGACATTACAGGGACACTGTAGTGCATTATGGGAATTGGAAGGAGCTTGAGACTATGATCCAAAATCTAGAAAATGTGGCTGAGTGAGATCCAAGACCCCTCAGTGAGGAAGAATGAAAATGGACAACACAGATGGAATGTTAGGCCTTGTGTTCCTGTATGTCCCTGCAATAGACCATCTGAATGTACCCTGCTGGACGTCTAAGAAAAATAGTCCTAAATTAAGAAGTAACCTACCAGCTCCCAGAGAGACCTTACCTTGATAAAAGACAGTGAAAGTATGTGTTGTTATAGATTCTAGAAAAATTCTAATAATAATATTTTTTATAGATATTGCTAGGTAAGGCAAGCTTCCCAGTCAGGTTAGCCAGCAGCTAACCCCCCCCCCCATTTAGATTTCTAAATGACCCTTACTTCCAGCTTATACATTCCTTATCTCTAACTAGTTTATCTCCCTCCTCTCCCTATGCCTGAAATTCCCTTTAGTAGACCTATTTGCTGCAAAAAAGTGACTGGCCATTAGGGGGGGTCTTTTATTCAAGCTTCATGTATGCTTAATATCTTCACCTATTCTTAACCATACCTCCCTAGCTCAGTTCTTAGTGTTCTTCTGACTTACTGTTTTACCTTCTCTCCTTTGTCCTAAGCTATCTTTCATCACATTCTAAACCTCTAACATCCCAAGTCTAGTCTTGCTAGCCTCTCAACTTTCTTCCACATTCTCTTACCTTCAGACTTACCTGCAGAATCTCACACTTCACTGATTGTTATCCTTGACAGTTTACTCTCTTGTCTCTACCTGCTCCGTCCGCCCTGCGGGCTCACTCCACTCCTCTACCCTGCCCCCAATTCTCACCCACCCCCAGTACTCCTACATTTAATCCTCCAAAAGCCACACCCCCATTACATCTACTCCAGTCAAGCAGATCACACCATTACCATTCCCAACCCCCATTATCTTAACACACCCACTGTTACTTAACCACTCATCCCTCCTTGTTACATCACCCCGCCTATTTACATATCTGGTAACCTGCTTTCAAAACTCTACCTCCCATTCTTCTCCCACTTCTCAAACAAATGCAATGTCTACATCAACCATCCCATATCATTTACAACTATTAATCCTGGTCTCACTCTTACCTCCTCTAACCACTGCCTATCTCTTAACCTCCTATGAACAACCTCTATACTCTACCCTTCCCTTCCCCTCCAAACACACTTCAACACCACCATTAGCTATCTCTCCAACCTTCCTAAACTTCATATCCAAACCCAGCTACCTGCTAGCCAAATGTCACCGACTAGCACACATTAAGTCTACCAACCTAAATAATAGAAAACTATTTGACTATTATTGTAAGCCCCTCCACCCTAAACACATAATACTCCTCCACTCCTTGCTAGAAGGAGACATTCATCCTAACCCTGGCCCAAACCATACCCTTACCACTGCAAACAGCAAGCCAAATATAACTAGTACCCTAGGACCTACCAAACCCTCTAACTCACTCTCAATAGCCCATCTCAATATACGCAGCATTTGCAATAAAATTTCTCAACTTCATGCCCTCCTAGATGTCCACCTATTTGACATCCTATGTTTATCAGAAACTTGGCTAAAACCAGCTGTTAAGGACGTTGAAGTCACCCCACCTGGTTACAATATCATTAGATTAGACCACTCAGCCAAAAAGGGAGGAGTGGTAGCAATCCTCTATAAAACAGAGCTACAAGTTAGCACTGTAAATCTTAGTCCACCTTTAGATAATAATGCTGAAATACTTATCTCAAAATTTCAGGTCAACACTCATAAAGCCATATATATTATCTGTATATATCTTCCTCCAGGAAATAACATCAATACACTCGAGAATATCCTTAACTGGCTTTCTATTAATCTCCCACAGGAAACCATAGTCCTAGGAGACTTTAATATCGACTGTAAGTCCTGTACTAATGCCCACCCCACCACCCATATTAACCTTTATGGCTTCTCACAAACCATTAACTCTCCTACCAGAACCAATAGAACCAACAACAAAGAAAGTACCTTGGACTGGATACTTACTAATAGTCCTCATCAGACTTACAAAGTAGGAACACTCCCAGATGATCTAAGTGACCATTCACTAACTTATATCATCAGACATAAAACCAACCTAACCTTCCCTAACACTTTCAGAACAGTACGCACCAAAAAGCAATTTAACCCAGAACTTTTCCAAACAGAACTCAATCAATGTAATTGGACACCACTAAAAACTCTGCCACTCAATGAAGCAGTAGAATACTTCAACTCCACATTCTTAGCCATCCTGGACCAACACGCCCCAGTACGCTCTGTCAGAAATAAAGCTAAACCAGCCCCTTGGCTCTCTAATGATACTAGGCAAAAAAATCCTTCTCAGAAACAAATCCTGGGCAAAATGGCGTACTACTAAGAATCCTATAGATCAACAATCCTTTAGGCAACATAGAAATAATACAAAAAAAGCCACCCGATTAGATAAAAAGAATTTTTACCTCCAATTACAGCAAACCTATCATAAGGAACCACAAAAGTTCTGGACTAGCATTAACAAACTTCTTTATCCAGGTCAATGTATCACTCCCAGCCCACTAGGCTCTAACCCTGAGAATCCCACACATACTGCTAATGCTTTTAATTCTTTCTTCACAAACTCCACCCAAACTCCTCTAGCTAGCCATCTATCTCCTGATACTTCTAAGCTGCCTACTTCTACTACAAACCCACCCCATCATTTCATTTACAACCAGTGGCTACTTCCTTTATTTGCTCCTTTCTCCAAAAATTAAGACTTACTACCCCCTCAGCTGACCAACTCCCAGCAGAATTCCTGCAAAAAGGAGCTAAAGCCATTGCCTATCCCATCTCCATTCTCATCAATAGAACCATTAGTGAAGGAACTATCCCATCTATCTGGAAAATTTCTCATATCATCCCACTACATAAAGGGGGGAACTCCAATGACTTCTCTAACTTTCGTCCTATAGCTCTGCTATCTCCTCTTGCAAAAATAATGGAAAAGTGCATCCATAAGCAACTACTTAACCACCTTCTCCATAACAACTTACTTGCCAACTGTCTACATGGATTTAGACCTTTCCACAGTACCACCACTGCCCTCCTATCCTTCACAGACTGTATCAACAAAAATCGTAACAGAAATATTCTTTCCTCTGCAGTCTTCATCGATTTATCTAAAGCTTTTGACATGGTCAATCACCAACTCCTTTTACACATACTGAAATCCCTTTCACTCAATCCTCTAGCCATGAATTGGTTCAAATCTTACCTCGAAAACAGACAACAGGCAGTACTCTGGCAAAATAAACTATCTAATCACATTCCCATTTCCCTTGGCGTTCCACAGGGCTCCATATTAGGCCCACTTCTATTTTCCATTTATATTAATGACCTTCAATCAGCTATTCCACACACTAACTGCATTCAATATGCAGATGACTCTACTATAATCTGTTCAGCCACTTCTCAAACTGAACTTCAGTCTCTTACCCAAAAAGCTTTCAATACTGTAGAACAATGGTTCTCAAACCGCTGTCTCCTCCTAAACCCCAAATAAACTAAACTGTTACTCTTCACATCAACCCGAAAGTTCACCCCTATAACTCACATCCAATAATGGTACTCTTATTTCACCTTTCCTGACCACTAAACTCTTAGGAATAACAATAGACAACAACCTCAACTTTGATATTCATATTAACAGCACAATAAAAACAGTTAACAAAAAACTTGGATCCCTTTACAGAATCAAACCCTTTCTTTCACCAGCAGCTAGGACCACCATAGCCAGAACTCACTTAATCTCCACTCTACTCTATGCTTCATCTATATACACTAATCTTTCTAAAAACAACCTCAACAAACTGGCAACATCCTATAATAATATTGCTAGATTTGCTACAGGCTCTCCTTTCAGAACTCATCACAGTCTTAACCTAAAATAACTTGATTGGCTAGAATTTCTTAACCTGCTTCGATTTCACCAGCTTGCTATAACCCACAAGACCCTGTATCAACCCACCAACACTCCAATACTTTCTAGCCTCATTACACCTTACAATAATCTTAAGAACCTACGCTCCTCAAACAAACTGCTGATCAATACTTCCAAATCCAACAACTCTGCAGGTGACTCCCTATTCTCCAACACAGTTGGAAAACTATGGAATCAACTACCCACTGATCTCACAACTCTGACTTCTCTCTCACTCTTTAAAAGTAATCTAAAACTATTTCTCAATACACACTGGCTATGTTCCTGTACTAACCCTGACTAACTTTTTTCGTTTACACTAATCACCACTCTACATCTCTTTAATCTTACCCTTAAAAGATGTTATTGCAAATAAAAATGATGTATATATGTATATTGTACCCTCTCTTATACAGTTCCCATGTTATGCTCACTATGAGTATGGTATTTTGTGCAAAAAAAAAAAACAGTAATGATTTTATTAAACAATAGCTGTTTTGTTTAGTTTGATCTGTTTTGACTTTTATATGAATTCTATATGTTTCTTGGAGCATTTCTCCCCGGGCCTCTACTGAAAATGGACATGTATCCAGCTAGACTAGCCCGGTCAACAAATGTAAAATAAATAAAAATATGGGATTCAGGTAGTGCCACATACTACTTATGGGATGTACTGCATCTTTAAAACTACAAAACTGTCCAGGGTATGAGACATGAAGCAGAGATGGGTCCTCAATTAGGAATTAAAAGCTTATGGTGCAGATCTCCTGTGTGTCTCCATGTGTGTAATTTGTCTGTACTATCTTGACCTGATAACCCAATACTTTTTCTTGCATATCTAACACAATAGATGGTTTATGATGGTTAGAGTTTGAAGTGAGCAGATATTATTGGGTCAGGTGTTGGAAGGGAAAGACTGTGTTCAGTTATTTAGAATGTATAATCAATAAGCTTCATAGGCTCATACTAGTGTAATGAGCAGGGCAGCAATATAGAGCCTTCCCATGCAACAGAGAGAGTTTAGCGGGAAGATTTCCCACCTCCTCCCCCCAAACACCCTAGTCTAACTTCTGGTATCCAAAAGACATTGCTAGTCTTTCCTTTTAAGTTTTAAGTGTACTGTTATACTTGTGCATTTGTGCCCTATCGTTAACTTAATATCTAGGTATACTCCCAAACTGTATGTGTTTGAAACTAAAATAAATATTTTTTTGTGGTTTTTGCTTTGCTGTCAACTTTTTTTCTCTTATGACCACATCAACAAAATGACATCAGCTAATAAATCAACATGTGTTACTTTTCAATGTAGGGTCATATAACTGACAATGTGTCTTACTAGGACACATGACTCCACTGTGGCAATAATTAGCATAGAAAACTAGTAGCGTTTACACACTAATGTAGGTAGTGAACCACTGAGTTCATTCCTTCATGTCATGTCAGGAGCTTAGAGAACATTTTTAAGGGGCTCTCCAAAACACACACATCTGCATCAAACATTGTAAAGTCTGTTGTTGCATATGGTGAGCAGAGTACTCCCACTACAAAGGGCATGTTATTTACATTTAAGGAAAGGACATAGGTTCATAGGTTCATAGATAAGTACTAGGCTATCTGCCCAAGGGCATCTATAAGCCTAGCAGAATGTATTGGCTTTCGCCGGCCCCTTAGATTAGTTCCCTGTGCCTCGGTCCAGCAGTGCCATTAGTTCCCTGTGCCTCTGTCCAGCAGAGCCACTGCAGTGATCCCCGGGGTAAATTTTCTGTTTCCCATCCACTCATCAAGGTTTCTCTTAAAGAGTGTTAGTAAGGAGCTCTGTCTAATGTAGATTGGAATCCTGCTCCAAAGCATGGGACAGGAATCTATCTCTCCAACATGTCTTATTTTTTCGTTGTGGTGAGGTTTAGATCCCTAGAGCATGTGGCTCTTGGGCATTTGTTTTTTTTTTTTTAGGTGGAGCATGTCCATCAATTCTGGGTTGGACATGGCCTTGTATGTCAGGCAGAGATCACCTCTGAGTAAGCGGTATGCAACCGAGTACAGCTGGAGTTTCTTCAGTCGGGCTGCATAAGGCATATATTTGAGGCCAGTAATCCTCTTGGCGAGGTACTTCTGTGGTCTTTCCGGCTGTTGCAGGTGTCTTGTAAGGTACATCCCAAATGGGGCATTGTACTCTATGATGGGTCTGATGAGTGATGAGTAGAGGGGCACAATAACCTCTTTTGTTCTAGATGCAAACCCTTTTGTGATTAGGTGGGCCACATAGAAGGATTTTCTAACCACCTTGGCAATATGATTATCAAAGGAGAGATTACTATCTACTTGGGTCCCCAGATCCCCTATTACATTTTCTGTATTTAGGGGACTACCACATATGTGGAAGTTCTCAGATACTTTGTTTATTTCCAAAGGGGGTGACTATGCACTTTTTGGCATTTAGCTTGAGGCCATGATTTTGACACCAAGTATCCATCCCAGTGAGACCCTTCTGGAGGATGTTTGTATCAGCTGGAGAGTCATTTATGGCCCCCAGTTTGCAGTCATTTGTGAACTTGGTCAGCCATAGCCCTACTGTGCTTGCCTGTACCTCTGAGAAGTATATACTGAACAGGAGGGGTCCCAGGATTGAGCCCTGGGGGACGCCACTTGTAACTGGTTTAGAGTCGGACCTAGAGCCTGCAACTCTCACTGTGTGGGTTCTATCCATGAGCCAATTGGCAACCCATATCATGAAGTAGGGGTTTATGTTCAGGCTGGTGAGCTTGTCTATAATACCAGAATGGGGAATGGTGTCAAAAGCCTTTGCGAGGTCTAGGTAGGCTGTGTGGACCTCCTTTCCATCGTCTAAAGCCTTGGTAACTGTCTCAAAGAAGTCCACCAGGTTTAGGAGGCATGATCTGCCCTTAACAAAGCCAAACTGGGTAGGGTCCAATGTTTGAAGGTTCCCAATGTCTCTGTTAATTAATTCCATGATGATGATACACTCCATAGCCTTGCAGACCAGGCTAGTCAGGCTTATAGAATGATAGTTCCCTGGGTCTGTTGTGGCTCCACCTTTGTGGAGTGGGATAACTGCTGCTGTGCACCACTCTATGGGTACGTAGCCTGTAGAGAGGCTGAGTTTGAACAGTGTGCTTAGATGAGCGGTTAGTTCATTTTGGAGCTCATGTAAGACACAGCCTGGGACACCGTCTGGTCCCCTTGAAGCTGTATTTTTAGCTTTGGATAGGGCTGTTTTAACCTGTGTGTCAGTGATTGCTGGGGCACTATATTCTTCTGGCATGGTTATGGGCCCTTTAGGGGGTGAGAGGGGGGTGAAGTGTGCACTAAGCCTGTCTGCCAGAATGTTGGCAATATCAGTCGGTTCAGTGTATTTTGTGCCATTCTGCACTAACTCAGAGCAGACCTGAGAGTTTCCACTTAGGTTCTTGACATAGCTAAAGAACGCTTTGTGGTTATCTTTGGAGTCCTTGGCAATTTTTCTTTCAAAGCTAGTCTTGGATGATTTTATGAGTGATCGTAGTTTCTTGCTGATACTGATCAGGGATGTCTTTCCTTCTTGGGATTTTACTCTTAAAGTCTGTTGTTGCATATGGTGAGCAGAGTAGTCCCACTACTAAGGGCATGTTATTTACATTTAAGGAAAGGCTGATAGTACACGTTAAGCATTCTGACTGTTTGCATTTTCCATTGCCCTAGATGCTTAAATAGCTAGTCTAGCTCCCTAAATAAGGACTTCTCTTAGGCTTTCCTGACTTGTATCATCTTGTAGACTTACAGGAAGGTGATATCACATCAATGCAGCGTAAATTGCCTCTTACGGAAAGGTTTGCCCTTGATCTTCTAACCGATACCATAACGCATCATGCTTTGCAACTTTATTAGAGGTACTGTTATCTCTGACAATTGGTATGAACTTTGACATAAGTTTTATCATTCCAAAATATTACATAAGACAAAGCATATCAGTAAGTTTCTGCATATTCACTACTGCATGCACTCAGTCAGCAGCTGACCCATGTCTCTCAGTGTAGTGACACCTGGATTCAGACTACCGAGTGACTTAAATCAGATACTTATGTCCTTGCCTTGTAAAATTCCAGACTAGGAGGCATCAATAATATTAATGATGCCTTCCAACCTTCACTCATGTTTGCTGGGCATTAGAACATCTACAGCACATTGGAACACCTCTGGAACAGACAGGATCCTAAGCGTTACTCTTAAGAATATATTATCTACTTAAGAACATATTGGTACTTGATTCATCAGGCTTGCTTACAAAAAGCAATAAAAAGAATTAAGCATCTGGCATTGTACCATCTGTATCTTCAGTACTCTGTGGAGGTTAATGTTTCCTCTAGCCAGCTCCATTGTCATAGCGAGACAGAGCCCTGACTATGTCCTAGACAATCTGAGATCATTCAGTGGCTTTATAGTGCTGCCATGGAGTAAGAGAGGAATGTCTGATCTCCTCAGGGGGAGGAGTGAAGAGCTTGTAGTCAGGCACCTTCCCTACAGCCATATTTCTGGTAGAGTCCAGGGATCACAATATAAGCATAGTGTACAAGGTGAAGGGACACTTGATTATGTTACACATGATAACATAAATATGCACTGGAAAGGCCTGTTGTATCCCAACCCCTTTAATGCATACAGCATGCACAGAGGAAGGCAGAGTTTTATGAAAAACCTGCCCCCCACCCAGCACACAGATGATGGCACCCATTACTGGTTCATTCAGCTGTCACTCTAGTGAATCAATGGCACAAAAGGCACTCACCATGGTGAAACGAATAAGCCCACACAATGAAAGAGATCACAGCTTCCATTGCTCTATTCATAAAATCCCAGCATACTCTACATGCATTCATACATTTTTAAACTTCTGCAATGTTCCCGAAATACACATTAAACAATCATATGATTTAAATCTATAGCTTTTCCAAGAATTAAACCAGCTTCTCTCAAGCATCTATCCTGTACATTATCATTTCATGAGTAATATGTTTTTTTTTTTTTTTAATTTTGTTATGTATATATATATTTTGCACAGTTTAGCGAAAGTGCTTTTTCGGTGAAAAGCACTTTCACTAAAGTGTTTTTGGTTGTTTTGGTTTTGGTTAGGTAGGATTTTGTACAATAGTACGAGATCCATATATATATATATATATATATATATATATATATATATATATATATATATATATATATATATGTTGTATTTAATTGTGACCTTTTGACCAAGGTCATGGATGACAAGGATCAAAGAGGGATCGATTCACTTATCTAATTAAGAAACAAAATGGACCAAAGTCAGGGATGACAAGGGTCAAAGAGGGATAAATTCACTTATCTAATTAAGAAACAAACCAACAAATGAACCTGGCTGTCACAAGCCTGGTTTGTATTTAATTGATCTCAGGAATAAAAATGGACTTCTTCAGATTGTCAGAAGAGTATCCCAAAGTGTAGGTAGCATTTGCTTGATAAATAAATCATATACCATAAATTTAGGTTTATGTCCATTTTGACAAGAGCAATTTAATGAGGTTGGACAACTCATTGAAACTGCTCCCTACAAAATGGCACAACCTTATTTTGTATGGGAATACAGTACCACTCTACTCTTCCCATTACACCATCACACCACTTTGGAGAAAGGCAGCAATTTCTACAAGATTTCTCTCCTTGGTATTACAAGGAAAAATGTTAGAACTGAAACGCTGCAACTCCTCCCAATTTTAAACATTTCAAGAACATGGTTTTATCAGTCTCACAGATGGAATTGAAAACAATCAAGGAAAGAACAGAACGAACTACTTCCTTAAGCATTGCCTGGCAGAAAGTAAATCAAGTGCTGGAAACAGAACACTGTAATAAATTGTAATCTTATTCAAAGATACATTCAAGAAAACAAAGTTTTTCCAAGTATAGACATCCTATGTAAATAGTTGGTTTTGTAATGTTTGTTTTTGGAATTGTTTCACCACTTTAAGCTTTGACTATGTAAATATTTCTTTGATATACATACTGTATATATGTTTATGTTTCTGAAAATCAATAAAAATTTATTCAGTAAAAAAAGATTTCCCGCTAGAGAAAACTGTTCTTTATATAATGGACTGTAACCTAAATTTAACAATTATCACTAAAGTATTCACCGTTGCATGGGCCAGATATATATATATATATATATATATATATATATATATATAGGATATTTGAGTGTATGATATTCATGCCATAAAGGGATTACGAATGTTGAAAACCAGTCAAAGTCACCCTAAAAGGGAACTATAAACTTAAAGATTTCAAGTAAGTCAGAAAAACAATTAGTTGGCTCCATAATGGAAATAACCTGTTTTTCTTTGTACTGATATAAAAAATGTAAACTAGGATTTAGCATTGAATAGGCTACAAAGCTCTGTAAGTTCAAATACTGAAGGTCCCTGTAAAATGTGGCTGCCTAATGAAAGGCATAACATATCATTTGATGGCAGTAAATCTAGTACAGAGATAAGTATACCAGAACACCAGTGAAGACAAGTATTCCATGAAAAGTCTACAAAACGCTCATAATGCAGCCAAACTTTCATGTGGAATCTTTATAAAGAAGGCACTGAATGGTAAGTACCCAGTATAAAACCCTTACAGTATACCACTACTCAGAGATTCATTTAGGTAGTACACCCCTTTATGCTTTCCCTAGTGTACCCCAAGACTAAAATGCTTAGCAGTAAGAGCTGGAGAATGTAATAGCTCCTGTCCAAAATGAGTAAAACATAAGACACTTACAAAGTACCAAAAGCATTTTTATACTGTGAGGCAAGCCCTCCCTCCCTTCCTGCACCCGAAAACAAACCCTGCTACTTATCTACACTGCAGCGGTCCAGAAAAAGTGCAAAATGTATTTTAAAGTACATTTCTCCATTCTGCTCTTCCTTTGTGGAATCATACTCAATAAACTAACAATACAGACAAGTATGAGAAGCAATACTCAAACATAGCATGTCCAAAGAAATATAACCCAAGTAAAAGACACACAGGCAACAGATCCTGATGACTTTTATTTTGAAGAATTAAGGGAGAATATTCTTAACATATTTCAGTCAGCTAGTCAGTTTAAAATGTAATTCAGCATATAGGAATGTAAATTAACATATTTCATAATAAATCTCAGTCCATTGCCATCTTGTAAGGTAACTGACAGCATACATTTTAAATTAGAATACTTTTGTCTATCAGTTATTGGACACATTAACTACAACCCCTCAAAATGAACCCCTTTCTCTGAGTCAGTATAGTATGAAATATGATACAATTAAGCAGGGGGTCACTGGAGGCACAGAGCCCACCCCCAAACAAACTTTTTCCTTTGTTCTTCATTTCAGATCTCAGATTGACAAGTATCTATACAACCTAAGCACTCATTAAGATGTCAAAAAATTTCAATTATTCCCTTGTGAGGTCAAATGCTAAATGCATTTGATAGATTTGCTGGTACAGAAGCTACTTTATCAAATCATCCAGACCTAACTGTGAGCACAGCTTGAACTCAAAAACTGAAAACAATAATAAAGTATTTTTTAATGATATTAGAAAACTGAAAGGGAAATTGATCAATAATGTATTTATTGACATTTGTTTACCAAGAAAAATCTGACTGGGTAGGAGCCCATTTTTGGTGGAGGCCCTGGGAGAAAAGCTCAAAGTATTACAAAACATTTTAAGAAGAAGAATTTTAGTCTTTAAAATGTACAGTTTAAATAATTATACCAAATTAGACAGAATATGAAAGCATTGGTTAACAACAGATACAAGTTATAGGACAATAATTTAATATTTAGAGACATTTTAGCCAGTTTATAGAGAAATTGAAGGTAAATTAGTATAATACAAACAGGAATTTCAATACAAAGTGAGAGAAAATCAGGCTTAATGTATGTTTTGACAGAAAGCCAGGGAAGAGAAATTGCTAGAAGTAAGGAAGGGAGTGAAGAAGGGAGAGTAAGGAGGTGTAAGGTACGAGTAGGTATTTGTTTACATTTAGGGGCATAGTTTATCCTGTTGCTGAGTAGGAATAGAGACATCACTTGGCTAGGAAGTCTTTCAGAATGGTTTTGAAGGATGGGAGGGTACTGACCTGATGGATAAAGGTAAGGAGGTCGAAGTCTTAGCAACACGGTACAAGTACAGACAATGCCCAGCAGATATGATAGGTTTGTAGACAGTTTCTGGTCATTTGAATTGTAATGACTGACTGGGAACATAGTTGTAGAGAATGGTATTTAGTGCTGGACAAGCAGATGGGCTGTGTATATGTAAGTTGAAGGGTAGTCCTAACCAATTTAGGCTTTTTAGTGCTAAACAGTGGTGGGCTCTGAAAGGGATATTTGATGCAAATTTAGAAACTTTGTTATAGCATTGTTCAAATTTTGATTTTTGTGATGCCTGAAGGTTAGTAAGGATGAAGTAATCACCCAGCAAACAGGACATAGTAAAAGTACTTGCAGAAAACATTTGCACAAATTTCACAATAAGCAAAATATATTTCAAAGTATTGTAGACACAGACACATCCCTTAATAACTACAGATAAAATTTCACAATAAGCAACTTTTGAGTTTGTTTACCAAAGTCACCAAAGCAAATTCTATAGCCCATCTTGTTCTAAAGAGTGTGACTATTTACTCCATGGGGATCAAGGCAGTATTTTAGACATTTCTGATATCACCCTTTATTGAATACAATACTTGTTACAAATCCATACTAGAAAAATCCCATAACTGGAAAACTTCAGCTATATGAAACATCTTCAGGAACTGTCATACTAGCCTGTTTCATATCGATTATGTTTGTATTTTATTTTATTTGCATTTGTTAACCAGATAAATCCACTAAGCATAAGCCTCTTTTCATGGGCTACCTGGGAGCCCTGTCTAGTTAAGTGACTTGCTAAGAGCCACATAGTTGACAAATGGGGATTTACGCAATCAAGTCCTGAAATGCCAGCTGAAGCGAATTAGCAGGACACAGAATTATGGAACACAATATTAAAAGTAAACATTAGTAATACAAAATGTGACAGGTACCTTCAAAGATCATGGTGTAAGCTTAAAATCAGAAAGCATTTTTTAACTTACTTCAAAAATAATATTGATATACATATGGAAAGCAAAAACATGTGATTACAGCAACCAAGTTTCTTGAACGCCAGTAGGTTAAAAATGTGAAACTATGAATCTCGATCACGGAAAGCAATTTTGCCATTTAAGCCTATGTCCAGTGCAGTGGTTACACATGCAAAACTCAGTTAAGTCAACAAAATATACTCTACCGACCAAGAAATAATCCTGATGAATACCTTTGCTAAGGCAAGTGTAGATCAATGTGTGTGCATGTAGGTTTAAGAAGCTATCTAAGGGATTGTACAAGTGTATAAATACTGAGCACGTGCAAGTCTGACTGCCGTTTTTGTAGCAAGCTGTCGAGATGAAAGGATGTAAGTATGTAAGGTCTATCTGTTAGCTAGTTTGTTTGTATTTTATGATGCTGCTATCTATCCTGATGTTTTTCTGTGCATTAAAGCATCTAAACGAAATACCCCACCTCTTGTCATCTATGTTAGAGAGGAACAAGCAACACCAAGGAATAAAATACTAGCCAGTTTTGCTCGCAAAAAAATATTAACATTTTATTCATAACAATTTAAAAATCTTCATTTTAAGTGGATTCAAATTTTGAAGTACCATGTCTGACACTCTCTTTTAAGCAACAGTCTAATTTTATCTAGTTTAAAACATTCTGGAAAAGGTAGACTTTTCATGTATCCCAACAGTTTAGGAATTAAGTCTTCTTTTTTAGTAAAACATACTGGGATAACTTCAGTGCTAAAAAAGCAAGGGGTATTAAAGTTAGAAGTAGAAGATAAAAATGTCATTATGCCATATTTATGCATTTATAGTCTAGTTTGAAATATTTACAGCCACAAAATGAAAATATATGTTCTGAATACATACCATCAACTCATCACTAGAAAGAACTAAACAACCAAGGAAATTAGAATGGGATCTCCTGTTATCAATGACATTAACAGACTAATCAACAGCCTAACTAGAGGCTGTGTTTCAGATTTAACCCTTACGTAATCTGGATGCTGTCATACGTTTAATTATGAGTACAGGAGATCTTACCCATGCTTTCATTACATTTTTACCTTGACTTGAAATTGTTCACTGTTCTTTTGCCATTTTACTTTATGGGTTTTACCACTACAGATACACTTTTGCCCATATTATAATGCAACTTAGAAAAAATAGATGTATCGGATATTAGCAGTGTGTTGGGTGGTCAACTCAGTGCTCATGTCCTGGCAGTCAGTCAGGAAGGATACTTAAATAATTTCAGAAAACTTTTTTAGTACAGTGGTCCTGTTGTCCAGCACTGTGGCACAGATGGATAAAGCACCCAGAGTGTGACCCAGGCAACGAGTGTTTGATTAGCTGCCCTGGCAATGGAGAAGCTGGCTGGGATGGGGACAATTATGAGGTTGAGCTTTTTTGATTGTCCTGGGGGTGGGGGGGGTGTTTAATGTGAGACATGTGCCTGATGGCAGACAATACACAGCTACTTTCCCAGTGGTGACCAGAGAAACATATGTATGGCACCTGCTCTGAGCAGATGGGGACTTCTGGAGGATTACCTCACTTTCCAGGGATAGTGATAGTCCTGCACTATGCCTACTGCAAGTCCTCCCTGGGGAAGGTCTACCAGGTATGGATAGGGAGTTTGGGCACATCCACCAAGAATGGCACCACTTCCACTGCTCAACTCCTGTCCTGAAAGAAATGAATGGGCTGAAAGAACTTTCACCTGGAGTGAAACTGGTGAGTCAACAGGGTGTCTGGGAGAAGGTTAAATGGTCAAATATGCATTAAAAAAGTATAGTTGTCTGCAAAGGCAAAATTTAATTCCTTTAGATATTTGCAATCACAATACTGTGGTCAGAAGCATCTGAGAAAAAGACTAAATAGGCTGCTACATTTGGCTGGCAGAGCTATAAAGAAATATAGCCAACATGTCTTAATTGGCATTTTTTAGTGAACAGTATTATTTTTATTTCGATACATCAAGTAAAATTTAACCAGGGAAGTTCCCCATTACATTTCCTCTGCTTGCTCACAGAAATCCCCACTTACATGTCCTTACAAAGAATCTTGTCTGAAGTTTTATCCATTCGTCACTCATATAGAGTGTTCCCATCACTCTATGACAGATAAATACTTACTTCTCATCCTGCCCTTAAACAACTGCCTAGAAACAGCAGTACCTTACCGAACTAAACCCAGGTCTAGCCGGAAAAACAAGTCACCCTGGTGCACCCCTGGCATAAATAGACTATACAACAGAAGGAAGAAATTCCTGTCTAGAAGTAAGTGGTAGGGTGCATAAAAGAGAGAAAAATCCCTCATTAATCTCAACAGGCAAATCAGCAAACTAGTCAAGTCTTCAAAAGCTAAATATGAAACTAAAACAGCCTCCCAAGCAAAGGGTAACCACAAAGCATTTTTTAGTTATGTCCAAAATCTTAAGGGAAACAAACGACAATGTGCTCAGTTAGCTGTGGATGGCACTACCTATACTCAAGACAAAAGAAATAGCAAACCTGGTAGCCAATAAATTCAGCTCAAATTTTACTCCCTCATTCCCTCCAGTCACTCCCCATGAAATATCCCTGCAATTCCTTTGCCATTACCACAAAGAACAGGTGATCACTGCACTCTCTAAAGCTAGAAACAAGGCATCAATGGGGAATGTATACAATTATTTAGATTATGTAACAATGACAGAGATCTCAACCATGAGTTGAGCAAAACCCTTGAGATGTTTAAAAATAGGGACTATGATCATAAAATAGTTAGTAGAAGTTGGGAAAAATGTATAGAAAAAATTAGTGGAAGAAATAGTTTTGATGGTAGAAGGTATATCCAGGAAACTATGAATAGAACAGAAAAGGATGGAACGATTTACTTTGTCACAACATACAGCTGTTTCAGTTCTAAGGTTGTAAACCAGGTGAAACATTTTTGGAAATATTTAATTTCTTCTAGGGATGTGTCGAAATGGTTAAATGATAAGTTGGTTGTGTCCTACAGAAAAGGGAAAAATATACAAAACTTTCAAGTAAGGGGTAGGTTTAGTATGCCACTATACCACATATTTTCACTGCACATGGAACATTTACTTGTGGAAGGTGCAAAGCTTGCAAACATGTGGTTAGAGAGTTTTCGAAAATTAACAATATTTTTTTAAGGCAGTTGACTATTTTAACTGCAACACAGAAAGTGTTGTATATGCCCTGAGATGCCCTTGTGACAAATTTTATATTGGGGGGACTAAGAGACCCTTTAAGATTAGGTTAATGGAGCACGTAAGACATATCTTAAATAAAAAAGCAAAAAGCTCAATATCTACACATTTTAATATGTTCCATCGGGGGACAGTACGGGGCTAAGGGCACTATACTGGAAAAAGTAAAGGTGTCTCAGTTTGATTAAATTTTAGTTAAAAAACAGCTGCTATTGAAAGAATCTATTTACATTCTAAAATTTGATACCTTATCCCCTAGAGGGTTAAGAAGGAAGCCTTGGTGGTGCAGCGGTAGCGTTGTTGCCTCACAGCAAGAGTTTCTCCTGTTCGATTCTCGGCTGGAGTGCCTTATGTGTGGAGTCTGCATGTCCTCCCCGTAGTCAAGTGGCATTGAAAAGACATGCATGAATGGGCATGCCTTCGTTGAAGGTTGGGTGTCAGGGTGGCAACTTGGCACCATAAAAAAATCTACTGCCAATCATTAGCGAACCGGAGTTCCGCTGTGGCGACCCCTAACTGGGAAAAGCCAAAAAGACAAACAACATCCCCTAGAGGGTTAAATGAAGAATGTAATTGAAGGCTGTTTATATAATTGTATAATTAAGTGCTAATTGTTTTAGATATTTAAATCAAGTGTTTTGTAATGCATTTTACTCCTTGAAGACTTTTTGCCGAGACATCAGAGTTTTAATAAATCTGTTTGGCACACTGGCTGGTCATTTCTTCTTCTTACAAAGAATCTTGTCTGAAGTTTTATCCATTCATCACTCATATAGAGTGGTCCCATCACTCTATGACAGATAAATACTTACTTCTCATCCTGTCCTTAAACAACTGCCTAGAAACAGCAGTATCCAGGTGTAGCCAGAAAAACAAGTCACCCTGGTGCACCCCTGGCATAAATAGACTATACAACAGAAGGAAGAAATTCCTGTCTAGAAGTACATGGAAGGGTGCATAACAGAAAGTAAAATCCCTCATTAGACGCTGTCCGGTTCGATTCTCAGCTACAGCATCTTCTGCGTGGAGACATGCGTGAATGGGCGTACCTTCGTTGAAGGTTGTGCATCAGGCCTGGCAAGCCGGTACATAAAAATCAACTGCCAATCATTTAGTGGACCGGAGTTCCGCTGTGGTGACCCCTAACCGGGAAAAGCCGAAAGACACAAAAAAAAAACCTCTCAACAGGCAAATCAGCACACTAGTTGTCTTCTAAAACTAAATATGAGATTAAAATAGCCTTCCAAGCAAAGGTAACCACAAAGCATTTTAGTTATGTCCAAAATCTTAAGGGAAACACTCGACAATGTGCTCAGTTAGCTGTGGGTGGCACTACCTATACTCAAGCCAAAAGAAATAGCAAACCTGGTAGCTAATAAATTCAGCTCAAATTTTAGTCCTTCATTCCCTCCAGTCACTCCCCATGAAATATCCCTACAATTCCTTTGCCCATTACCACAAAGAACAGGTCATCACTGCACTCTCTAAAGCTAGAAACAAGGCATCAATGGGCCATGGCATAATCCCAGGGTACTTATTAAATAGCTTGAAAGATGATCTAGCAGTCCCACTCGGACCTCTATTTAATCACAGTCTCCAGACAGGTTTTGTCCCAGTAGAGTGGAGGACAGCAACACTTATCCCTCTGCACAAGGAGGAACGATCAATGGACCCAGTCAGCTATAGACCCATAAATCTGACTAGCCTCATATGCAAGGCTATGACAAGGATAATCATGTACCTGATTAACAAAATAGGAAATCTCCCGGCTCTTGACTCAACCCTGTTTGGCTTTGTCAAGGGCAGGTCCTGCCTGATCAGTCTGAGGTACTTCTTTGAGAAGGTCGCCAAGGCTATGGCTGAGGGTAAGACAGTGCATACCATCTACCTTGGTCTAGCCAAAGCATTTGACACAATACCCCACTCTGGTATTATAAACACACAAAACTGGGCATAAACCCCTACGTCAACAGATGGATAGCCAAATGGCTCACAGACAGAATACATGTTTTTATGGCTCACAGATAGAACACATGTTGTTAGAGTGGGGAAATCCACATCCAACAACAGGGGGTCTATATTAGATCACCGAAATGGCATTCCAGAAAACACTTATTCAGTGACCCATAATCAGCGAAACCCACTTCATTGATTCACTGAATTCACTAAGGGCAACAAAATAGCTGCCCAAAGGACAATGGACATCTACAGGACTTTGCCTTTTTCTCCACTGTAGTGTGATCTCAGAATTGGTATTAATAGGTAGGGGGGTGTGGGAGCCCCCGCAGTTGGGTGGGTTCCAATCACATAAATGTTAGTCCGTTGTACTTCAGGCAACTATTAATTGCCCTTAGTAAATTCAGCAAATTGTTGACGCAATTTTTGCTGATTACGGGTTGCTGAATAGGTATTCGCTGGAATACGATTTTGGCTAACTAATATAGACCCGTAAGAGGCCAGTCACCACTGGAGTACCACATGGCTCACTGCTGAGCCCCCTCCTGTTTGGGATATAATTCTAGGATGTCATGGCAAATGTAGATAGCCTTTGGCTGACCAAGTTTGCTGATGACTGCAAGATGGGGGTAATAACCTTACTCTCCAAATGATGTTGATATCCTACAGAATGGTCTGACACAGACTAATGGTTGGTGTCAGAGCCATGGCCTCAAACTAAATGCAAAGAAGTGTTTTAATACCACACTTTGGGAAATCAAATACCCCTGCAAATTACAACATGGATAACACCCCATAAGAGTGGACCCAGAGGTGAAAGATCTGGGTGTTCAGATAGATAGTAATCTGAACTTTAACCACCAGTATAATGCACCCTTTGGCATGTATTTCACCAGGCACCTGCAACAGTTGGAGTATCCTCAGTGGTTTCTCCAAAAAAATTCACAGTATAACCAACATGTCATATGCAGACCAATTAAAAGCTTTATCACTGTATTCAGTTTGCTACCGATTACTGAGGGATGATCTCTGCCTGACCTACAAGACAGTCTCTGATCCAACCTTAATGGAAATGTTGCATGTTCACAAAACTAACTGCATGAGGGCCACCTACTCCAAATATCTAAACCTGATCTCTGATCTGAACAGATCATGCTGGAGAGACAGATGTGTCCCAGAGATTGCCCCTCCTCTAGAATAGGCTTCATACTCACATGAAGCAGAGCCCTTCCCTGATCATCTTCATGCACAATCTGGACCAATGAATGGGAAATCCCAAATTCAGTCCTGGAATGGTGCCCATGTCCCTTATGGAGAGAAGCAGTCTGTAAAAACTGTTAATACCCTGCTTGATGACCCCTCTTATCTTTCCCCTAGGGATAGAAAATTGGGTAAAATCTGGGTAAAACTGGCCAGGCTTGTAAAGGCTCTTGAACTGTTAGCCTGATAAGCTCCTATGAACCTAATCAAGTCTCACCTTTTCTTTCTGGTTTACAAATCTGCAAGCATCACTGAATAAAATGCAACTCTCACTTGTGCCATATAAACTACGGTAATAATGTCAACAAAAATGGATTTATACAAGGATTTTTAGAAGATGATGGTCTTTTATTCAAGACTCTGAGAAACATGAGAAGTCCTGAGCTATGCGAAATGAGATTGTTATCAAAAAGGGAAGAAAAAAAAGCTTTTATTTCAGTTCTGCTTGAATACTGCAGTTGCACTTAACAGTTGCTTGTGTGGCGATATTGTTTTTTGTATTTTTCTGCATTTTTTCAAGGGTTAGCCAAAAAGTTATAATTGCATTTTCTTAACTTATTCTGGGACCTTAGTCTTGTAAGCTTCATTTGCAACTGTGAGAGAACTGTGAATTACTACAATACCTGGGCACTGTTTGTACGTTATACTGCACTTCATTTTCCATAAGTAGAATCAACTGTAAAAAGTTAACGGATTGTATTTCAACTCCATTTGGGACCTTAATCTAGTAGTTTCATTTGCGAATGGGGGAGAATTATGAACTACCACAGTATCTGAGCCTCATTTAGTCATTACTGCATTTCTCGATAAGCAGTTTTAACTGTTAAATCTCCACCTGGTAGCATCCCATAGACTGTAGTTTGAATTGCAATAGAGGCAGTATTGTAATTGCTGCAGGATTTATTCTATGCTTCTACGGCTCTTTTCATTCCAACATCGCATTCTACTTATTAGCCTGCTTAAAGTTGCATTTCAGTGCCTTACAGCGTGTTACATTTTCTTCTCTTCCCCCTGTTCTCTGTCCTACATTGTTAGAGCCCTCCCGGCTCTTACCGAAACATCAAGTACTGCTCTCCCTGCTGCCTCCTACTGGTTTGTACACTAATTACAGATTTGCCTGTCCCTCAATTTAAAAGCTAAAGATTCTAAATTTCTATCCTTCCTTGGGTCATTGACCTCTAGCCCCAGAGTCACAGATCTAAGAACTGTGATTAGATACAGGATTTGAAGTAACACAGCTCCACTATTGGCTTTATTTGATTGGATCCCTCTCTAGTTTGTCTGCTATAATATCCACAGAGCTGCGCCCATCCAGTATATTTTATTCAAGACTCTGAGAAGCTTAGAAAGAACATAACTGTGAGAAATGAGCTTTTCATCAAAAAGGGAAGAAAAAAAGCTGCACTGAGCTGGACTTCATGCACTGCCACCATTAGACTCTATAGTGGATTATCTGTGTAAGAGCTTTTTACTTACAGAAGACCTGCAAAATCTATATTACATTAGAAATCCAGGTCTGAGGCTTGGAAAACCCATGCCATGTACAAATAAACATACCTTGCGCTCCAACACACTCTGATCAAATAACTAGACATTCCCCACCCAGAAATTATCCTAAGCAAACCAGTCTCCAAACACTTAGTCACCCCTGCCCCCTCCCAGGTCATTCCATCAAAACCATGGACCAGCTCTTTCCCACAACTTCTGTAACCAGCCTGACTGAGATGGCTATTTTGAGACATTGTAAGAACTCTTTCATGCTGTGTGATGATCATCTATTATTCAAACACAGTATGTGAGAGATGGAGACATATAATGTCACTGGAGGCAAAAATCTCATACACAATAAATACAGACACCAAAATCATCAGCAATACACCACACTTTCACACCTCTCCAAGGCCATATAATCCATCATATGCTGAGGTTCTAAAGATTAACTTTCCTAAACCTTTAAAGACCATCAGAAAGGTCCTGTACCATATATTAGCTAGCAACAGACCTTACTCTATGAGCCACAAAAGCCACAACTTCTGCGTAGAGGAACTGGAACCACTCAGTATTAAACCCAATACCATTTTCCTATGTGATCTAAACTATAAAGCTACAGAGAGGGGAAACCTACACCACTACTAAGACACAGGCACAGAGATTCCTGGACTTTGTCCAAACACCCCTGGAATAAGCAGAGTACCAGTTAGGAGGAACAATGTCATTGGATCTTGTCTTTATTAATGTGGGGACTTCTTGCACCATCCCTTGTGCATCTTCACTTGTTAGGTCTGACCATACAGCCATCTTCTTCAAAATAAAATTGATACTAGTAACCCATTCTACCCAAAGTACCCCTGTACTACTAATGGTAATTGGGTGGGTTCCAAAATGTTAGTCCATAGTTAGTAATTATCTCATGCATGGGTCTCCTCAAATTATTTCTGGTCTGATTCCAGTTATTCATATTAAGGGTAATATATAGTTACCGACCATGGAATGGGTAAGGCCAATCTAACACCAAATGGTATAGGTTAATTCATACCCAAAAGGGAAAATGGGTAGGCTTAAAATGGCCCTCAGGGGCAGAGAGCCTGGTACTTATCTATGAACCTATGAAGGCAATTCTGCTTTTTAACAGAAGTCATTGCATTAAAAATTACAATAAAATAAACTTACCGGTTTATTATATTTGTGCAATCCTTTAATAGTAAAAGATCTAACATGAAGGGTTAGAGATAGCTATAAGGCTCATCTACAATCGATAATATCCAAATGTACTATGATGACAAATGATCAGAATATTAAAACATTATCTATCTCATGGAAAGCCTAGAGGAGGGGATGATGAATTTATCATTTCCTTTGTATAAAGGAGATGCAACATACCACACAATGAAGCACTGCTTTTGTAATATAAGCCCTCTCGGTCAACAGTAGATGCAAATGTATAAATATGTCGATGAGGTTAGACATACATCCCATTAAGTCCACCCAATTATTGCACTAGCTCCAGTGCATGGCCCCTCCTCTCCCTTACCCCACCCTGTACAGTCTTCAAAATACCCCAGGCACCAATGACAACCTTGCTGATGTGTATAAAACTACCACCTTTCACAATACATTCCCGAACTGTGATGCCCTCCATATGAAATAGTATTTCCTTATGTCTGTCTTAGTCTGTCCTCCTGTCTGCCTGTATGAATGCTTTCTCCCTCCTGTGCCCTTCTATTTTAGTTTTACCCTTCCTATATGGCCTCTGAGCTATGTTGCATCCTCTTTAATTTCCTCTCTTGTGATACACACATGCCAAGTGATTACAGTATGTTCACACAGATTCTAACCCTCCATTATGGTTATGATAAGTCTGTGCTGCAACACACTGCATGGCTACAGGAAATGGAAAAAGTACTCTAGACACTGCCTTACTAATCCTCTACAGAGTTCAGAGATGATCTCAGGTTCTCTGCAGTACACTCCTATAACTGCATCAGAGCACAGAGATCCTAGTACCTCTGCCAAAATCTTTCTGGGTTGTACTGCAGGATTCGACTTAAGGGTAATTATAACTTCATAACCCTTGAAATCAAGTGAGAATATCTATCAGTATAACTGGCTTGAAATGAATGTTCTGAGCTTTTCTAGTAAGTTTATTTCAGCCTCAGTACTGGTGTTCCTTCTTTCTGTGCCATTTGTTTACTATGTATTGAGTAGCACTGTCAACGCTGACCAGATTACCACTTGTTGCTACTGCTTCCCACATCATTTATGTCTGTCCGCTCTGTGTGAGCAGATGGGAATACCTATGTTGCTGCAGTTTATCCACTTCCTCACTGTTCAGTTCTTTCTATCTACTTTATTCTGATGCTTTGTACATGGAGATGAATGACAACAGCTGCAGTTAATAAAACTCTCTGGTTACATACTGTCAACATTCATTTTGCTGTGTTTTGCATTGTCAGCTGTTTGCCTATAGTGTCCATACCCTTGTCAAGTCTAAACAGGATAAGGTTTTAAATCACATTCAGTGTAAGGGAACTGCACCCATTTGTCTATAATGAACCATTGCTAACACAGCTTCCAGTGATTCAAAGTTTTTGGATTTTTTAGTTGTTTTCTCCCACTACACAAACAAGAAATTAATGAATTTAAATAAGATGGGTATTGCAGAGATGACACCCCTACACAGAGGTATGGTGAGGCTTGCCCAATGCAAAAATACTTTTGTTTGTGTGTTTTTGTCTGATCAAATTTTTGATTAGTTTGTTTCATTCAGCAGAAGCTTTGACTAGTTTCATCTTGATAAGACATAGTCGAAACATTATTTGCAACTTACCACAGATAAATTATTAATGCAGCCTTCCAGTGAAATTAGCTTGTAAAATTGTATTGTTCACCTTATTATTCATTTATTTTTTATTTTATTTATTTTATTTTTCTTATCTGAACTTTGACTGGCCTGGTACCTGAAGGAACCTAGAATTCAGGTTTCTATTTCTAGAGTGAGTCTGGACTTCCCTTCACACTTTGATTTTCCTTTCAGTTAACCATTACACCAATGTCTATAGTCACTGGTGTAGTTTCATATTAAGTAAAACCAAGCTTTAGTTGCATGTTCTATTTCTATAAGTAATGAACACAATATCTTCTCCTAATAATTTTCTTACCCAATGGGGTAACTATGGTAATAGTTAATTACTTGTTTAGTTAGCATGTGTTAACCAAGGAAAAATTTGGCTCAACTAACTCTATTAGTAACAAGTAACCAAGTACTGAGTGGATAACGGACTTTCTCAGTCTCATAGAGACTGCAAACTGAGATTGTGCATATCAAATTATTTCTGCAGTGTGTGTGTGTGTGTGTGTGTGTGTGTGTGTGTGTGTGTGTGTGTGTGTGTGTGTGTGTGTGTGTGTGTGTGTGTGTCTGTGTGTGTGAGCGCACGCACGTGCACGCAGGCGTGTTTGTTTTCCCATTTTACTGCTTATAGCTTACAAACTCTGTTGTCATATCTTTTCAGAATGATACATTCTTTGGTCTGGGCTGACTTTCATTCTGGGATCACTGCACATTCCTTTCTAAAGCAGGTTAAGAAACAAAGTCATCACTCAGTGAAAACTGCATATTCCTTTCCATGGCACATTAAAGAATTGCAGGTCTTCCACATCAAACTGGAGGGGCATGGAGTTACAATATCTTGGTATATATTAATAAACAAGATTCATAAAACATAAGATTGTCTTTTTCAGTTTTCTTCCTGCTTCTAGTTGTAGCTAGTGTAAAATAAATTTCTGGACATGGTCATG